>NC_143182.1:18857678-19165357 GCF_047325235.1 Durio zibethinus
CAAGTAACAACAATCTCTCAGCTTCTTCAACAACATAGTCATTACCTAACCTCTCATCCACTGCCTCAAGTATCCTCCCTTCTCTATGTAGCCACCAAACCCAATCTACCAACAGCAGGAATTCACCTATTTTAGTCCATGGACGTTGCCCACAAACCACTTCTAGCAACACTGCCCCAAAGCCATAAACATCAGACTCCCTGGTAGCCTTGGCAGTGTGAAAACATTCTGGGGCAATATATCCCATGGTGCCAGGCACTCCCTCCAGCTCTGCATAAGAAGTTTTCTCATTTTCCAAGGCCCGAGCCAATCCGAAATCGCCTAACCGGGCATTGAAGTCGGAGTCCAGCATGATGTTGCTAGCCTTAAGGTCGCGGTGCACCACTTTTTGGTCATATTCATTGTGAAGATAGTGTAGAGCTGATGCTACTCCTGATATAATTTTGTACCTTAAATTCCAATTAAGTGTTGTATTCTCCGGCCCACAAAATATATGAGTATCTAAGCTCCCATTTGGCATGTAATCGTACACTAAAAGCAGCAGACCATTCTTGTGACACCATCCTGGTGAATTTAAAAATTGCAAGAAAACATGTGATGAAGCAGCTATAACAAACTTTATATACTGATTGAAGATAACTGCTATGAATAAACTAATGTCTTTGGATTCTTAAAACTGTAACTCTTGCACGTTGTCATGTGATGTTTCATTGGGCAAGACCAATTCAAAGAAATTTCAAACAGACTGATGTTTCTAATGTTTAGAAACAAGAGTTGTTTTTGAGTTCTAACCCAAAACATACCCTGAGTAACCCAAAAAGGTATGCTTTATGTATCAAGTCATGAAGAATAATAATTTTTATTGTAAATAAAAAATCTAATAAACTCCAAAATCTAATTCAGATCTGATCGATTTTTCATTTTATTAAAAAACCCATCTTCCCTTCATCTCATTTTTCAGTATGACAGATACACTGCAAAATTAGATGTCTTGTACTTTCAAGAAACAGAAGGAGGAAGCTTTCAAGACCAAAATTAATTATGAGAATAAATGTCAATGTCTAAATCTTAATGATAGTAACTGAGAGTATAGGGTACCTAGCAAGCGGACAAGATGCTTGTGGCGCAAGCGGTTGATGATAGTAAGCTCAGCCAAGAAATCATCTTTACCCTTAATGTCCCTGGAAAACTTCTTCACTGCAATTTCCAGATTCTCCTTCTGCAGCAGCCCTTTATAGACCACCCCAAATCCACCCTGACCCAGCTTATGCTTGTCATCAAAATTATTGGTAGCCTTTTTCAGATCTTTAAACCGGAACTCCCTGGGAGTCCCCGGAAGACTCTTGAGTGCTCCTAATATGTTAGGGTCAGATCTGGCCCTCCATTTCTTGTACCAATAATAAGTCAACCCTCCAATTCCAAGCAGGAAAAGTGCCACTGCTGGAACTCCAATTGCCAATCCAATCTTGAACCAATTTTTTACTTTGTTCCCACCAGGAAGCACTTCCATAGTCAAGTTCCATCTGAGCACACAGTTGAGCTGAACATGGCTCCCTGTTGATGCCGAAAAACCCAAATAAGAGTTCTGTTTGACAAAGCTGCTGAGATCAAGATCAGCACTGAGGACAGGAGTGGAGGGTTTGGAAGGTGTTGGCGAAGACAACTGCTCCTGCTCTGCCATGTAAACTTTTATTGACTTGTTTTTACCATCATATTCGATCCACACGACGTAAAACTTGGTACCATTTGGAGCAATTTGGATGTCAAATTCGTACAAAGACACAGTCTTGTTAGAATGAACACTGTTGATGTTTAGACCAATATGGTTGTCATCTGGATCAAAATCCTGTTTATAGGTGTCGAGTTCGATGGCTACAAAATTGTTGGAAGAAAGGCCATCGGTGGATGAGTTTGTCAATCCTAGATATTGGCCAGAACTACCAGGAGGAAGGATGAGATCAGGGGCGATCAGGAAAGTAAGACCTTCTCCAGGAACAGAGTCATTAACTCGAAAAACATTGATAAGAAAAGAAGTATTAAATGAAGCCACCCTGGAAACTGCTGTTTCCTTGGGATCTCCATCCCAGAGCTTGAAAGTTTGATTGAGGAAGATTCTGCCAGACCTGTCGCTGAGACTGAAATTACCAATGGAATCAGGGGTGACTTGAAGGGCATCGTTGCTGATTGTAGCTGGCTTTAGAACTGCCAATCTGTTGTAGTAGGAACTGTCAAATGGCCCAAACTGGTAGTTTGATATTTTCAGCATCTGGGTTTCTGCCATAGCAGCCATTAAAATCATGACCCCAAAAAGCCATGACAATTGACCCTTCATTTTCTAAACTACAGCTACCGAAGATGAACTGCCAAACGCAATGCAATGTAGAAGTAAGAAGGAAGATGCTGCAAAAATCAACCATAAATCTTTCGACTATGTTTCTTTGAATCCCTCTCCCATTATTTTTTTTTTTTTTTTTTCATATATTAATGCTCCATCCAAGAGAGAGATGATTTTGACAGGGTTTTGGTCTTATCGTTTGCAACTTTCCAATAAAATATTGTCATTGGGAATCATTTAATTTTCCTTCATAATTTCAATGCTTTGCTTTTTTAGAAAAACTTAGTATTTCCTTGCTTTATTCTTGTTACCTTGGGATTTTTTTTTTACTTTTTCCTTTTAAGTTCCTTTCCCATTTGATTGACATATTCAAAGCTTGACTCACATGGACATTCCACCAATGAAAGTAAAAGAATTGCCCTATATCCAATATATTTTTAAAATTAATAAATTAATATAAAAATAAACTATTTAACAAATTTATTTACCGTAAAATTATTTAAATTCAACTAATCAAATTTAATTGATTTCAATCGATAAAATCGATTAAAACTCGTCCGTTTCAAATAATAGAACATGTTTAAATATTTTGATCACATTAATAAAATTTTAATAGTTTTTTGTATGGATACATGGCATCATACTAATACTATTATGCTTTAGTATTCTAATAACTTGTGAAAAAAGATAGAAAGAAGGATTTGCTATTTTTTTTTCTAGGAAAATGACTCTTTGGACCTTTTCTCCATCACGCAAGCATCCCACACTAGATTGATGTCATGACAAAAAAATTACTGTCTATGCATTTTTTTTATTATTTTTAATTAGACATCTCTTTAGTCTTTGCAGATAATTAATCAAAATTTTAACGCTATTGGCGTTGGCTTTAAGAAAAGCAAAGCTATGAGAATAAACAACATTACTAACATTTTTGTTTATTAAAGTACAAAAATCCTTTCAATAATTAATTTTGAATATGTTATCTGAATTATTTTACAATACGTACTTTTTTTTCCAGACAATAATACATATGCTTTTTGTTGTTCCAAAAAATTTTACTAAATGTTTTTAAAGGTTTTGACATTTAAATTCAGTGTGGTCAGACCTTATAGAGACAAATGAAATGTTATAACAAAGTACACGTTTTATTTTTAGTAAAGGTACACATATAAGTATTCCTCCCTTTGCTCCGTTTTTTATACTTGTTATTAATTTTTTTTGTTAAATGAACTTAATTTTGATTATTATTTTTAAAATATTATATTAAATTAAAATTTTTACAAATATATTTTCAAATTTTATTAATTTTTTAAAATTTTTAAATTTTATGATTTTAGTAAAAATGATGGTCAAAATTTACTTCATTTGACAAAAGAATTAATAAGGGACATATAAAATAAGATAGAGGTTCATAGTCCTACACTTTAAACTCAAGAATATAACAGCTCGAGACGAAAGAAATGGGATTTATGAAATAGAATTTATAAGATGAGATAGTTATTTTTTATTATGAAAGAAAAAAATGAATTTTAATTTTAAAATAATTATAATTTTTACAACTATGTTACAAGTATAGCATAGCAGCCTGTTACCTGCCAACACGTGAGCCCAAGAATGGGCCTCCTTGCAATTGTTTTCGTATAGAAGAAGCCTTTGTTTGAGAAGACACAATGTTGGGTCATTCTTCCGGCTAATTAGATACCTTTTATTTTTCATTTTAGTGCAATTGTCAAGTTATAATTTTTGTTGGTCAACATTTTTAAATTTTAACATCATATTATTGTATATCTATCATTGATAAAAAAAATATATATATATTTTTGAATATGCTGAATGAAACACTTTTCAAATTTAAATGATTAAGATGATGAAAGTCAAAATTTGGAAATTTTGATTAAAAATCAACTATAACAATTTAACTAAGACAAAGAGAGTAGTTTGAACTGTTACTAGTGTCAGTTTGTTGTGGGTTAGAAAAATAGAAACAAAATAAATTTTACAAACATCCACATTTCTTTCTTTGAAATAAGAAACCTTAAATAAATAACATATATAGTTCATGCTCGATATTGTTTCCTTCTTTCTTTTTTTTTTTTTAAATAGGCAAAATTTGAAGTGTTTTGCTTTTCAACAAACTCCAATTCCTTACAAAAAAATGAATCTTTTGGCTTTCGTGAACTTCGGCAAATTTTACACTTAACTTTGGTAATTAGTTACACATTTGGAACCTCTCCGACAAACTTTTGCTGAGTTGGCTGCTGACTTGGACAAAAGGAGGGAGGCCATTGGTTTTTGACACCTCAAAGCTTTCTATAAATACCCCATTCAGCTGCCAATTGAAAGTGTAGAGTAGATTAGGAGCAGTGGTAAACGGTTTTCTTTGAGTTTCTTAGATGCCAAACAGCTTTGCCGCTTCTCCATGAAGTTTTGGCTGTTTGGTTGGCATTTTTCAATATACTTCCTTTAAGCTTTCAATTAGATTTTTTAGTTGTAAATTCAATTTACTTGCATTTCTTTTAAGTATTTAATTCAATTTGAGCTTCCAATTTCAAGTTGATTCAATTCTGTTTTTCAGATTTTCAAATTTAATTTTAGCTACGGTTTTGAAGAATTTTCACTTGCATTTTTATTTCAACTGTGCTTGAGCTTTTCTTTGTATGTTCATTTAGTTGTTAACCAGCTTTATTAAAAATTTGAGCAAACACCATGAAAATAGATTGAAAACCTTACGTTGATTGGAAGTATTTTAATTTCTTAATGCATGTTACACCTGTTTATAAATTGGATCTAGTCTAAATAAGATACTAACAAGTTTCAAACTTGTTTAGCCCGATTTGATCATTTTGCTTTTAAAAATTACTCTCTAAACTCGCCCATGTTTTAATTGTTTAAATAAAAATATTTATAATAAATATTAATTATGATATAATCAATAATCAATAAAATAAAATTTAAAAAAATATATTTTTCTTTATAAATGTGTTAGGGTATATAATGATAAAAAAGTTATAGTGATATTTTTCTCTCTTAAAGTCTTCAATAAATAATCAAGCTATTTTGATCATTTATACAAATTTAATATGTCAAATCGATCTAATATGATCAATGACATTTCAATTCAATCATGTCTTAATTGTCTCTTTTTTATCCTCTCAATTTATTTATAAATATAAAAATTATAAATATGAAGACTCGTAAAGATTATAAATATAAAAACTCAGTATGAAGCTAGATTCATCTCATTCTTTTTTCTTTTTTTTTCTCATGCACAGACGCATAGAATGCCTTTTATTTTTATCTCTAACCATTCTTTCTTTCTACACTTACAGGAACACTCTTAAGTTGAAGTTTAACACCAATAATATACATTATAAAATTTTAAAAATTGGTGTTTGTTTTAAATTAACTATTTTGTCACTTAAATAAATCTCTAGTACCATTAAAAAACTTCAAATATGTGAAAAAGACGTACATGTATATCTAAATGCCGTTGAGATTTTTCAATAAGTTTAAAAAAATCGATAAAAGCATTGATATTGAAATTAAATGATTCATCGAAATTAAATTTAAGTATTATTTTTTTATTATTCAATCACACTGAAATCTATTTTTGATAAGAGTTACTAGTACTTCCATGGTCATACTGCCACATGTTTTATGAAATTTACCCTCTTAAAGGATGTTCCATCAGCTGCTACTCTGTCTAACCATATGTTTTTGAGGTGAATTGTAAGGAATTGTTTGGAGCGATCATATCTATGAAGCAAAAAGATTTGGTTAGAAGAGAAGCCAATATAGCTGCTGAGTGGGCTGCTGCTCATGTCCAACAGGGAATGCGCCGTGGGAAAAAAATTCCCGTTCCCTTTGGTCATCTCATCCTATCCCAACCGTGGGCCGAGGAGTGTTTCTTAGACGGCACCAAATGCACGTGGCATAGTGCTAAGTAAAGCTGTGCAAAGTTCTCAGAACCATTTAAAAAGGTGCTTATTGCTTGAACCGAATAATATAATACAACATGAAAAAGACACGATATCCAGAATAGATGTACGATCAAAATAAATTTTCCGGCTTGCAAGATAGATTTAATAATTTCAGACACATTACAATAATATTATATAAAAATAATATGAAAATTTTATATATATATATATATATATATCTTTTTTTAAAAAAAATATGTTTTATATTTATTTATATAGATACGAATTTTGATACGATATAATTTTTATCATATATATATTGAATTATCTAAACATGAATAATATATTTAATTTAATATTATTATATAAGTACATATTAACATATTTTTATATTTATTTTAATTTAATATAAACATATAAAATTTATTTTAATTTTTAATTTTTTAATTATGATAATTAATTATTTAATATCATATAAAAATTATTTTAAATATATAATTATGATACTCATTTGATAATTATTATAAAATTATTTTTTTATATTAATAATATAAATATAATATAAATATTAATATTAGTCCTATATATTATTATTTTATTCTTTAATTTTGAGTAATTTATTATTTTGAATTTGATATTAAAAATTAATATAGTTATATAATATAAATTTAAATTTAAATATATATATTAAATGAGTATTACTTTTTTCTTAGTTTTTAATATGTAAGTTTTTTTATATTATTAATATGTCAAATTTATTAAGTTATAAATGATAAATAATCTATAATTATTTATTATTTTAATCATATTTTTATATATATATTCATATTAATCATATCTATTCATATATATCTATTTTAATTATATTCATTTATATATATTTATATTATTCGTAATTTTTTTATCGTATTTAAATAAATTTATTATTCGTATTAATCATATCCTATCATGCATAACTCATATATTAAATATATTATATTTGTATTTAAAATTTAAATACATGTTTTAATTTATATTGTGTTATATTTTAATAATTTGTATCATTATACATCAAACACGGTATGAAACACAAATTAATAAATTTAATCCCGGCTTCCACAATCTAACAATGAATCTCTTAACAACTTTACAGCTCAAGAGACTAATTGGGTTCACGGAGGTCAAATAGTTATTCAGCAAAGATGAAAAATACATGTACTATAACATACAAACAATATGGTTGAAGAAGCCAGTCCAGCATTGAATATGCACTGGTCATTGCTACATCAAATCATCCAGGACAGTACTACAAAAGAATACAAAAAGCACAAGATCCTGAACCCTAAAAAAACAAAAAAGTGAAGAAAACCCAATCTCCCTCCAGAATTAATATTTTCTGGTTATAACTACATTTAAATTGTTAATACACAATACTAGATCAAGGTGTTCCAACCAACAAACCTAAAAAAAGCTGATACAATCAAAGATCTCACTGATATTTGCCAAACTAGGAATAAGATTCGGACCATTAAGTGGTGAAAAAATTCCAAAGCTTCTTTCCCATCGAGACTTCACCAGGATGCTCAAGATCATCCTCTTCATCATCCTCACCCTCACCCTCAACCTCAACCTCATCTTTAAGCCCTTCACTGTTCAAGTCACCCTTGTAGTCATTTCCATCACTGTACTCGCCAACCACTTCAGTTGTGCCATTCACCTCCTCACTTAATCCCGTATTCACATCTAATTTTTTCGTTGTACCAGCATCACCGCCCTTCGTGTCCAAAGCTGTTTCACACTGCCATAAAATATATTGAAAAGGATTATTTAACATGATGAACTGATAAAGACAAGTTGTATAAATCATCAAGCCATAGAGGTTAACTGTCTGGAGTTAATATAGAAATTCAAATTGCAATATTTCATTCATTGCCTTCATTTTAGTTAAAATACTAGTGCATTTTTTTCATTTTTCATTTTCCCCAGCCTCCTCCCTCATCGTTAGCCTCCCTACTCTCTCAGCCCTGTCCATTTTTTGTTTTACAGAAGACAATTGATGAAATTCCTACCTTGTCTTCTCTTATACATGTCAAGCAAAGTTGGGGCAGCTTGTGAACAATAGCCTTGTAGCTCATTTTATATACATGATGACAATATCATGTCATGAACTTTTCAGAAAATAGACAAAACCAACTACACCACTACCATGCATAGATAATTTACTCAATTATGTAGAGCATTAACATAATGCGTCAAAACATTCTATCAAGTCACAACTGACAATTTAAATAGCAAAATTGGTTTACTCTATTTCTTGTAGATGTTGGTTTGTAGCAGAGATCATCAATTATGCATATGACACAGAGTACAAAAAATAATAATAATAATAATCAAATTTCCAAGATCCTTACCTGCTGCAGAAAGTCTGTGCCACAATTCTCACTTGCATCTCCATTTTCACTCACAGGCATGGGAGCTTTGGAGTTGTTAACTTGATCCCCTGCATCTTTAGCAACTGTGACCCCACTGCATTAAGCAGAATTCCCACGTTAGTTACTTCAAAAAGATTGACAAGGTATTTTTAAGCATCCACCGAAGTTTTGTATACTGGAAATTTGTTTTCCGACAAAATAACATTGTCCATGTGTTTCACACAGTCAATTAAATTGCAATCTAATCCAATTTCTTGCAAACAGAACATATTTAAAATGATTTAACTATTTAAGGAATCTGCCATGAAGTTATTTTACAAATGCCACAAAAAAACATTTTTTATCTCTTGCTTCTTGCTAGCCCCTCCCTTATTAAGTGAACCCACAAGGATATAAATGATTAATTGAATTATGATAAGCTTACAAAAACAAAAAGCCAATAAGCAAAGACACATTGTGACTCATCCAAAATTTTGAACAAGAGGCAGTTGCTTCAGCACTATTACAGAGCAACCATCAAACTACATAACCTCAACGACTGTGGATGCAGACATGATGCAAGAGATGATAAAATCTACCATCTGAATAGTAACTTACATTTTGGGCCGTCGGAGATTATATCTTTTCTCGCCAGGAGTAGGCATAGCCAGAACAAATTTTTGACGCCTCTTTCTTTGCTGGCCTCCCATGATACTATCAGAATGTCCTTCACTACCTTGCTCACTGTCTGCTATTTGAGATGTTTGAGCACGGTTCCGCTTCCGTATATTACTAGATGTTCCTCCATCAACAAGACCAGATTCACCCCTGCTTTCAGCATTAGCATGACCAGAATTAATATTCCCATTTGGATGCTCAAGCTCATTTGATTCTAAAGCTTTCCCAAGAATAGCTTCAGCATCTTTGACAACTGCCTTCACAGTGCGTGTTCTTTTAGCTCTAAAACCGCCTTTCTTGCGAACCTGCTTTCCATGATTCAAATCAGAATTCCGAGAATCTACCAGCAGTTCCAGTTCCTTACTATCCATGTTGCTCTGATTATCAACTGACAGGTCGTAACCAACATCCCCATCTCTTCGGCTGGTGTCTGAGTGGACCCCATGAATCTCCAAAGATTCGGTTGCAGCAGCAAAAGAGAGTTCTGGCTCATGTTCAATTTTTGACGTGCCTTCCAAATTAATTTGTTGACCAGAGAGTGGGGACTCCATATTCAATTTTGTTAAAGCATGAGGCTCAATCTCTTTAGCTGGAGAGAATTTGAATATTTTTGAGGTGCATTTACGAAGCCATGACATGGTTCCACCAGAAGTTGGAGATCCTAAACCTACAGGTGCAGACATCTCATCCTTCTGTCTCTTAGATGCAGCCAAATTTCCATAAACATTTCCACTGATATAATCATCCGCCAAAGTAGGAAGAGGAAAGACTTCCTCATTCTCTATTTCCTGTAGAGATTGTAGATCAGAGAGCATAAACTCAGACGTAATTTCACCACAATTCTTGCAACCCTTATGTTTCTCAACAAATGAAATAAAGCGGTTTCTCTCTTTGATAAATTGTTCTCGTTGGTCCTTCAACTTCTTGCTAAGATCCACAAGATCATCAATGTCTTTTCGTATTTCAATTTGTTGTCCTTCAAGATGCATCTTACTAGCATTAACTTCTTGCCTTTCTTTTTCTATCTTAAGTCTGTCCTGTTTTAACTCTTCCATTTCTCTCCTAGCAACCTCTCTTAAATAGTTAATATTGTCTAGTTCTCTCTCTTTTTCTTCCTCAAATGACTTTTTTCTCTCTCCTAATTCCTTCTCCATCTCCTCTAATCTATTCTGCATATCACTCTCAAGTTTTCCTCTAAGCAGCTCAAGGTCATGATGCATTTGGATTCTCTCACTTTCAGCTTTCTCAGCTATCACTGACCGCTCATGATCCATGGTGGCAGCAAATGTTTCTTTGGCAACTTCAAGAGCTTCCAGCTCCCTTTTTATATAGTCTTCAGAGACTTGCTTCTCGTTCTTTAACCTTTCCTCTTCAGCAAGGTTTTGCTTTTCAAATTTCTCCTTCTGTTGACTTATATTCAGCAACTCTTTCTCAATTTCTATTCTTTTCTCATCTAGCTCTTCCCACTCTTTTTCAAAATTCTCCTTTTGCCGTTTCAAATCCTCAGCTTCCTTCAAAAGCAGTTCTTCTTGAAGCCTGCATTTCTCTATTTCTTCCTTTAATTCCGATTGCAAGTGAAGATACTCAGACCTCTCTTCTTCAGTTACCTTCAGCCTATCTTTCTCCTCTTGCATCTTTAATAGTTGTTCTTCATTTGCAACCCTTATCTTCTCAACTTCAGCCTTAAGGCTCAAAAGTTCTTCCTTGTCTGCAACCATCTGCTTCTTCTCATTCTCTAAATTCTTTTCCTCAGATCTGATGGTCTTCTCCCTTTCCTTATGGATTTTCACTTTTAATTCAAATTCCTTTTCTTTCTCTTTGAATTTATCCAATTTCTTATCTAATGCCTGCTCTCGTTTAGAAACCTTCTCTTCCATGTGTTTGACTTCAGCTTCTTTCTTCTCCACTTCAATCACCTTGCTTTTCAGATCTGTGTCTACGGATTTTCTCTTTCCATCAATTTCCAACTCAAATTCACGCTTCTTCTCATCCAGAATGGCATTATGTTCATCCAGGAGCTTTTGAATCTCAGCCTGCCAATAAATGCAAAAGAGAAAAAAAAAATCAAACACATGATCCTAAATAATACCCAGCCCTCAATGAGAACTACATATAACTCTTGAGAAATATGTAAGTAAAAGAAAAAAATGGAGAAAAAAATTTATGAACATAAATTACAAAAATAAAGCTACAACACAAATTTTATGCAAAACAAAAGAAAATCTTGCAAAACCTTACCTTCTCTCTAGCATTTAACTTTTCTTCAATAATGAGTAACTCTTTCTCTTTCATCTCTAACTTATCTTTCACGACATCCCATTCCTGCATCCAAAAGATAACGATAAATAAAATAATATTAATTCATATACACAATTGCTCAACATGAAAAATATATTACCTTTTCTTTCAAAGTTAGATTTGTTAGCCTGCTGTTTATATCATCTTCTTTCTCCTTCAAAGTTTGGTTGGCTGCATCAATTTTCTTTTGTGACTCTTCAAGGCCCTTCTCCTTTTGCTTAAAAAGTCTATCATTCTCATTTGCTCTCTCCTCTCTTTGGTTGACATATCTTTGGCCTTTGGCCAACCTCTCTTCTGCATCTTGCAATTTTTTTTCCCATTCACACAAGTCTTCCCTCTGTTTGGACAATGTAGTCTCATGTGCTTCTTGCCTGATAGAATGGAAAAAACATAATAATAAACTTTGAACATAAGTTGAAGCAAAAACTCTTGGATTAAAAAAAAAAAAAAGAATTCTGAAAAAGTATATATTCACTGAGGATAGTATGAACACAATATTCACACCAAGGCCCCCACCAAAGAGAAAAAGGCACCACTAGGAGAAAAATAAGAAAGAAAGGTAGGCTGGTGCATACTCTGAAATTAAGGAAAGACGTTCTCTCCGAAGTGCATTTTCACGGGATTCTACCTCTTGTGACTTCCTTTCAATCTCTGACTTCTTTCTACTCACCTCAGCAAGCTTTGCATCAGCTGCTCGCAATTTCGTTTCCACCTCCAAAGATTTCTCTTCAACACTAGCAATCAAAGCATTTGCTTCAGAAAGCTTTGAATCAGCAGTAAATTTGATTTCTGCATTTTCTGAACGCATGTCTCGTAAAGCTTTCTCAAGCTGTAGCAAAAACCCATTATCTAAACATTAGAAAATATTACCCATATAATGTACATGAAGAAATCAGTTAGTATGCAAGCCTTTAAGTCCCAAAGGTATAGAATTGGATAATTATCTTCTACTTTATACTGAATCATACAAAGAGATTAGCTAATATCCCATGAAAATAAGTCAAGAAATATCTTGCCTCCACTTTGTGATATAATGAGAAAAATACAAAGCAAAAGCCTAAATTTACATGGATAAAACCAAAACAATGCAATTGCAATCTTTCAATGTTGTAGGGGAAAGATTAAAACAGGATATTAGACCCTCACATCAAGCACACACTGCTTCTCAACCCCAAGGGCCTTCCTCAAATTCTCTTCACGCTTCTCAACATCAGTTATTGCGATTAAATGTGCTGCTTGTTCCCGTTTGAGATCATCCTTTGCTTCTATCAATGCTTGATTGAGTTCTTCGTACTTAGATGTCCACTCCTTTTTCTCAATCAAGAGAAGCCCCATATTGTATTGGTATTCAAAAAGCTGGGACAAGATATGGATCATTCAAATGAGATAGTGCAACATAGAACTATGAAATAAGATAAACCCATCAAATTGATCAGATAACTTCCGAATACATCAACACAATAATTATCAAATTATAAAGCTAAAACGACATAAAACTTCAAACTTTTCTAGTTGATACAAATGAAGGATACAGTAGCAAGCTATTCTATATATACGCATGGTGTAATAAGCAATGTTAAAACATTCAATTTTCCCATTATAGCCTTTGGCAGTCCAAACTTGTCAACATGACACTTTTGACAAAATGGTGACAATATTATGGACCCAATTTTCACTTAGAAACAAATGACAAAAAGAAATTAGAAAGATGCTATTGGCACTTGTAAATGTGAAATAAAGTTATCTTGGTGTGTACTTTAGATTGAATAAGCACATTCATCTTTTGATTGGTCATAAGATTTGCAATTTTGTGGCTCATGTTTACTAAATTTCTTTCTCCTAATTATTACTACATTTTATTCTTCATGTTATTGGACAATCACCAGTCTGCAAATATCTTCCAAGCATCGCAAGTAACAAAAATTAAGATGTTAACAAGAATGTGTGGGCTTCAGAACCAGTTATTTCCGACATGCTACATTTGCACATGTGGACATTTTTCACAACAGATAAAAGCAATTGAACACTTCTGACCTACAGCAAGATTGTGGAGGTAGATACAGTACTAAAAGCTGAGGAATGCCACTTACTTATAAAGAGGGAACCGCAGAGACAAACTTAAGTGACTTATTCAGATCCCTTAGTCCATATAGGAAAAGGTGAAAACAAATTCTAATACGAAAAGGACAACTATATAACATCAACACTCTACTCTTTAACAGTTACATTAGACTAGCACTACAAATTTCAGTGATTTTCCTTTTAGGGTGTGCTTGAATGCAGGGCCAACACATCTAGCCTAACCTAAGAGACTAAGCAACCAATCTATCCTGAATTATCAAATTCAGTGATTTATTACAATTATTAATTGTATAACCAAACATAATCACAAATAACAAAATGATGATTCCATATGGTGTTTACCTAAACAAAACTTTAAAACTAATTAGGAAAATTAGGAAAATGACATATTCAATTCAGTAAATCGTGCTTTAGATTTGAAACAGTAACAAAATTTGTGGCCACAACAAATAAATTTCCTCATGCCGTGAATATAAATTTTAGTTTCTCAGCTAAACCCATCGAAATGAAGATTAAACAAGAAACCCATAGTTAAGCTTCCTGAACCCAAATAAAGTGCTTACTGAACCCAAATAACCTAACTCACGCATTTCAACTTTAAACAAGTAATTTGATGGAACTTTTTAATCATATCAATTTCTCACCTAAACCTATCAAAAAAAATTATAACATAAACAAATTTAAAGTACCCAAAATGACAAATTAGGAGATACATACATACATACATACATATATATATATATATAACAAATAACCTCATTTTCGAGTCTTAAAACTTTGTCGGGCGCCCCTTCCTGGTCCTCTGACCCGACGCCGTTCCCAATAGGAGTCACAGGCTCAGGAAAAGCCGCTCCTTTCCCTTTCCCTACAACAACCCCGTTGAAGTTCGGATCCGAACCCGACCCGTCCACTTTCTTCCCGGGCGTCAACGACCAACCCGACCAAACCTTCCTCTGCGGCGTAAACATTTTGCGAATTCCCCAATTGGTACCTCAAATTATCTTGAAATTCAACCACATAACCGGAACGAAAAAAAAAAATCCTAATTTCACAATTCCCAAATTTTATGGAAAAAGAGAAACCCTAATCTTTTCCTCTGTTTCTTGTTTGTTTCTCTATGTGCGAGAATTTGAAAAAAAGGAAAATAGAAAACCTAACGCCGGACTTGAAATGGAATCCTAAATTCCGGCGAAGGGTGGAGTTTGAAATCCGAGAATGTCTCGAGACAGAGTACTTTTCTCTCTCTCTCCCTCTACTTTCAGCCCACCTTTGTTTTGCGCGGATCCCTCACGTTCTTTCTTTTTTAATTGATGGGCCCGCCCCCTTTGTTCTATAAGGAAATGCCTATTTTACCCTATAGATTATGCTTCATCTTAGGGTATTTTGGGGAAATTGAATATGCTCTCAACGTGCGTGTCCAAAGGTGTCCTTTTGTGAGGACGGAATTGCCTATGGTAGAAAGTAACGGTTTAGAGATGGGTAGGGGGTAAATAAGGTGGTGATGAAGGGTGTTTTAGGAATTATGTTTCCCTTTTTTTTTTGGGAATAATGGAATATAAAATATACTTGCTATGGAAATGCCACGTTGTCGTTTGCAATCTTGAAGATAAGCATCTGTTTTGTTCCCACGTGGATTCACGGCCATCATAATAGACTCTTCCTTTTTGTTTTAAATATTAGAAGAGAAAGGGGTTTTGAAATTTGAAATTTTTGAATCATGTCTTAATGACTTAATGCCACTATTATAGACACTTTTTATAATCTTATAAAATTAAGTAGCAATAAATTTACCAACAAAAATTAACTCACACAATATATTTTCTCTAATTGACTTTTATTTAGTTATGAAACATAAAAAATATTAAGTGTTTAAAAAATAAATAATTTTTGAAAAAAAAGAAATGGACTAAAAAGTGGGATAGAAGAAATATTTTTGGATTCCAAATTGTTACATCTCATTTTGAAAGGTTGGAAATTCAAATAGGAGAAATAAAAATAATGAAAATTTATGTATATAATTTACATTTCAAAAATAAAAATTTTATATCTCTTATTTGAATTATAGTTATACTAATCATCATATTTTCAAACTCATTGTTATTTCTCCTTTTAAAATATGGTACATATTTTCCAAAGAAATGAGCAACCTATATCTAAATATTACTACACAAATCTTGTTAAATACTCTTTAAGATGCTATTTGTAGTACATAATATGTTTCTATTAAATAAAATAAATTATTAATAATTATTAATGCATCAAGTAAAAAAAATATTATTTTAAATAATTAATAATTTAAAAAATACTATTTAGACAATTACTAAATAAAAAATGTTAGCAATTGTTTATTAATATTAATTAAGATGTTATTCATAAAAAAAAAAAAAAAGAATGATCCATTAAAAAATTATAAAAATAATATTTTAAATTATTTTTAATTTAATTTGGATATATAAACACTTCCTTGAAAATATATGATATTATGGACCTATAAAAGGTAAAAAAAGAACGAATGTTGGGTTTGTCCAATGGGTAGTGAGAGAGGGTAAATAGGTCAATGACACGGTAAGCATCTAGACGAAGAGCAGGCACATGGAATTGAGTGTCGGAGGGCCCACAAAGTTGAGTATTGTACTTTACCTGAATGATGGCTAAAGTGGCGAAAAGGAATTTGTATGCCACTTTATACAAATTTAGATGTTTTCTTTTGTGAAAGAGAGGATAACACAATGCACCTAAAAATAATAATAATAAAAATATAAGATATGCTAACAGGAGTACGGAAGATAAAAAAAATCGAAAAATTAAAAAT
Source organism: Durio zibethinus (assembly GCF_047325235.1). Lineage (NCBI taxonomy): Eukaryota > Viridiplantae > Streptophyta > Magnoliopsida > Malvales > Malvaceae > Durio > Durio zibethinus. The sequence continues at coordinate 18,874,194 of NC_143182.1, forward strand.
AGATTTAAAATTATAGTTTTTGGAATTTATTTAAATTTTTTTATTTAATTCTTTTTAAGTTTATATATTACTTTTTTTATTTAGTTTGATTCAATTTTTAATTAAAAATGAATAATTGACAATACTGAAATTTATTTTTATTAATTTTATATATTTTTTAAATTTTTATAAAATAAAATAATTATTTTATTTCTAAATTTATTTAAATATATTAAAAATTATATTAAAATAATAACAAACAAGTAAAAATAATTTTTAAAATTTGATTAAAATTTATATTAAAATAATAATAATAATTTTTAAAATTCGATCAACTAGACCAAAAAATTCAATTTAGATCAAATTAAATTTTTAAAAATTCAATTTTAAAATTTAAATTTTATAATACTATACATTAATCAAATCAAAATTGAATCAAACCATTATCACCTCTAAAGAGAAAAAATTTTGTGTTGGTCTATGTGTAAGACAATTTGGTGAACATGTGTTAAATCATGTTTTAAAATTTTCAATTGTTGTTTGATGCTTTTTTTTAAGTAATGGTGTTAGCGACGTTGATTGCGAGTTATTTTTTATTATATTCATAATCAAAAGAAATGATTGTATAAAGGAATTACACCATATTAACATATATTTTTTTATTTAAATCATACCACATAATCATATTATTAAAAAAAAGTAGTTATACAAGGTAAAATCCCATGTTGTTTCAGGTGTTTATTTTCTTTTTTCAAATTATTTTAACAAATCAAAATGTAAGAGAATCGATTAAAATACAACAACAAAATAAAACAAAATAACAATATTCTCAACTCTTTGATAAAAAGTAAGACATAGAAATAAGCATAAGCAAAATAACAGTAATCTTAACTCTTTGATAAAAAGTTAAGAGATAGAAATAAGTACAGGATTAACAATTCAAATAATTTTGAACAAAGTTTATACTCAACATCAATCTTAAACTTTCAATAATTTCATTTTAAGCTAACTGTATCTAATATATACTATTACAAGAGAATCAATAAAGGTTTTCAAAAGCCACATCTCTTTTTTAGGACGTGATAAGAATTATATAAGTATCAAATGATATCTGTTTCATTGTATCACGGAAAAACATGTGTGAAAGATTGGCAGACAACAAACAACAATGGCATACAATGCATTACCATGTTTTTAAGCCCTTAACCCTTAACTTTACTCTATCTCTAACATTGCTTGTGAAAAGAAAAAGATAACTTAGATTATTAATAATTTTTTTTTTTTAAGATCTTTTACTAAAAGACATATCTCTAATTTGATGTCACAAATGAAAAGGAAATGAAATGGTCGACATGGAATAATATGACACAAAGGAATAAAAAAATCTAATAAATCTATATCTTATGGTTAAGATTTACTATGGAAAATAATTTAGCCATCTTATCTATATGTTATGGCAGCTATAATATAAACACTTTTCTTATTTGGTTTCACTCAATTGAATGTAAAAAAAATAACAGATCGACAACATGCCAATTGTCTACTTTACCTTAATTGAATAAAGGAAATCATATCAAACAATTAATTTCAACAAGCCAACATACAATCTATATTTTGAACAATTCATTATCCCAAGGTGAAATTTTTGAACATACGATTAATTTTTGGAATAAATACTAATTATCCAAAGGTGAAATTTTTAGAAATTACAAAGGTTAAATTTTATAAAATTCCTAAGTGAGAAATTTTATCTAAATTTGTACCAAATTGTGAAATAATTTAAATAAAGTTTCAATAATAACAATTAATATTTATTTTCAATTAAAAAATGAAAAATAAAAAATGTTAATAAAAATTTTGGAATTAAATACTAATTATCTAAGGATGGGATTATTAAAAATTTCAAATGGTAAATTTCTATAAAATCTCTAGGTGAAGAATTTATTTAAATTTGTCCTAAATGGTGGATAATTTAGATGAAATTTCAATAAAATTTAAATGAAATTTCAATAAAAGTAATTGCATTCTTTTCCAAATAAAAAATTTTGGTTAAAAATATTTGACAATTATCCGATGATGAGATTCTTAGAAATTTCAAATAGTAAATTTTTTAAGAAATCTCTAGGTGACAAATTTCTTTAAATTTGTCCCAAATTGTGGAAGAATTTAAATAAAACTTCAAAAAATAATTGTCATATTATTTTTTTTCAAAGATAAAAAAATATAATTTCTAAATAGACCCAAATAATAGGAAATTTGGAAATAAAACTTATAAAAAGAATTTTTAAATTGGCTCAAATGGTGAAAAATTTAGAAATAAAAATAAATTATAAAAATAAATTTCGATGATGAAACTCTTAGTAATCGCAAATGATTGATTATCTAAGATATTTCTAGATGAGAAAACATTTCTAATTTAGTCCAAATGGTGGAATAATTAGATATATTTTCAACAAAAAATAAGAAATAACAAAAAAACCTAAAATAAAAAAATGATTAAACTTTTTTTTTTTACAGAGCCTCTTCAATAAAATAAATGAAATTCTTGCATGCTCTTGAGGTGAGAAAATATTTTTAAGAATTTTGTTAGAATGATGAAAAAATCTTAAGAATTATTTTCAATATTAAATTTAAGACCATTAGCATCAAGACCTTAGGATAATTTAAAATAAAATGGTACTATCATTTGGATGGGCATATGAGGTGCTATAACCTTTTTCATATGTAACTGAACTCCCGAACGTTTTTTTGATTAGTAAACAAAAATTTATTGTTTTAGGAACCCTTAGTTAACCTTAGGAGCTCCTTATTTATTTATTTATTTTATTTATTTTTAAAGTATTTTTTCATGATTAAATTTTAAGAAAAAATATAAATATAAAAAAAAACTAATAATTTTTTTGGAATAAATACTAATTATCCAAAGGTGAAATTTTTAAAAATTACAAAGGTTAATTTTTATAAAATTCCTAGGTGAGAAATTTTATCTAAATTTGTACCAAATGGTGGAATAATTTAAATAAAGTTTCAATAATAATATTTAATATTTATTTTCAATTAAAAAATGAAAAATAAAAAAATGTTAATAAAAATTTTTAAATTAAATACTAATTATCCAAGGATGGTGTTGGCCTTGAATTGATTAAGAGTTTTGATTTGACAAAACAAAAATTTGCCTAACTTGAATCAATCTTTTTTAAGCTTAAATTGAACATTTTTCCACCTTTTTATCTTGCCAAAATTTATTTAAGAACAAAAAAAAGTCAAATTCTCGGAACAAAACCTGATTAGTGCAAGTTTTGATAAAAGGGATTGATCCCCTAAGGGAAGGGATCGATCCTCTTCTTACCAGATCGATCTTCTAGTAAAAGGGATCGATCATGTTTTCTTCTAGAACTAAAATTCTTTAAGTTTTGGCAAAAACCAATCGATCCCTTCCCTGCATGGATCAATTTGTTAGGGTTTCAAGCTGACTAGATCAATCTCCTCATTCAAGGAATCGATCATTTTTTCATACAAAAATTTTTCATCGTGTAATTTTTCAAAAAAAAGATCAATCCCCTTGCATAAGGGATCGATCACCTAAGGTAAGGGATCGATCCCCTCTTAAAAGGATCGATCGATTGCTCAAATAGAATACTCCCCAAGTTTGAAAATCTAAAAAAGGGATCGATCCCCCTACATAAGGGATCGATCACTTAAAAAATGAATCGATAAGGTAGATTACCTGATCGATTGGGTAAGGCAATTTAGGTGCAAAATTATGCTTTCTCCAACATGAACCATTCGATCCCCTAAAGGCTAAAAACTCTTAACGGCTATTTTTGTCTAAAATTTTTGCAAGTTTGAAGCATTAAATGCAATCCAATGGCTCTCAGCTTCTTCTTACCTATAAATAAAGTATTCAACTACATATCAAGGGTAACAAGAGCCAAGAAAACTTATTGCTATTCACCTATCAATTTGTTCAAGCATTCAAAGCTGTTCCAAGTAAGAAAAATGTAGAATTCATATAAGTTTTTCTCTATTTTTGTCTAAACTATTATGTATTTCAAATTAGCAAACACCTAACCTTTGAGAGGTTCTTAGAGTTTGCAAAACACTTCAAAAAATTTGTATTGTGAGTTTGTAAGCTTAAGGGGGAGGATAACTCTTAAGAGTATGTAGTGTTGAGTTTGTAAAGCTTTAAGAAGCTTTTTGTAATCTTCAAATCATAGTGGATTGAACTTCTTGGCAAGAAAGGCTAAGAAAGATGACTAAGTGCCTGAGAAAGGATCGAACCTCTATAAATCTTGGTGTCAAATTCTCTAACCCTATCTCTTATTTACTTTCAATTATTGTGCTTATTTGCTTAAATATTTGTTTGGCTAAATTTGTGTTTATTGAATATTATTTTTCAAAAATTTATTAAAACCAATTCACCCCCTTTTGGTTTATTCCAAATCTTTGAGGTAACAATTGGTATCAGAGCTAGTACTCTTTTTTGTAAGTTTAACAACCCAAGAGTGATCTTGAAAATGACTCAAAGAAATATGGTAATCAATGTGGAATAACCATCTTCAAGCTACAACAATTATAGTGGCCAACAAGAGGTGTGTCTTATGACAAATGAAACAGTTACAACATCTCTTGAAAGTGAAGAGCATTTAATTGTAAGACCTTCTTTCTTTGTTAGTGACAACTACTCCTATTGGAAGATTAGGATGAGATTATTCATTCAAGTTAATGATTATGAAGTTTGGAAGGTCATTATAAATGGTCATTAAATTCCAATAAAGATGGTAGATGGTAGAGAGGTGATCAAGCTATAGAGTGAATATGATGTCAATGATATAAAGTTGGCTTAACTTAATGTCAAAGTAATGCATACACTCCTTTATGCATTGGGGTCAAGTGAGTACAATAGAGTTTTCTTGTGTGAAAATGCAAAAAAAATTTAGGATAAGTTGGTTGTTACTCATAAAGGTACAAATCAAGTGAAAAAGACAAAAATTGACATACTTACTCATGATTATAAGCTATTCAAGATGAAATCAGATGAAACCATTATGAGATGTCAAACCACTTCATCGACATCATTAATGGTTTAAAGGCTCTTGTGAAGACTTACTTAAATATGGAGATGGTGAAAAAAATTTTAATAGTCTACTAAAAAGCAAGAAAGTCAAAGTGACAACAATTGAAGAGTCCAAAGATCCTCACACACTCTCTTTGGATAAACTAATGGGCTCTATTTTCATCTATGAAATGAAGATTAAAAGGGGATAAGAACCCATTAAGAAATGTGGCATTGTTTTTAAATCTATCTTTCAAAAAGATAAAAAAAATTTTAGACAAAAAAAAGATGATGAAGATGAAGAGATGGTCATGTTTACAAAGAGATTCAAAAAGTTCATGAGGATAAACAAGTTCTCAAGTAGAAGAAGACCACAAAGAGATATGACTAAATGAGAATAAAGTAGAAGAGAAAGAGATCAAATTATTTGTTATGAATATTGTAGACACCCAATCAGGTCCGGGCCCGGATCAATTGGGCCTGACCCGGATCAATTGGGCCTGACCCAGATCATTTGGGCCTGCCCCAAATGGGCAAGGCCCAATTGAATTTTTACTCGTATTTTTTATTTTTTATTTTTATTTTATTTTATTTTTTTTCTCTCTTGTGTATTTTATTATTTATTATTATGTATTAATATATGTATATATATATATATTTTTTTTTTCATTAGAATAGATTTATATGTATATAGTTATATATTTATTATTATTATATTATTATTCTTATCTTTTTTTTTTTTAATTATCTGTTCTGATTTTTTCTGATTTTCAGATATTATTTGAAAATTTTTTATCTTTTGATTTATCTTTCCAATTATCTAGATTTTTTTTTTAATTTTATTTTAATTTTTATTTTGGAGGGCTAGGATTCAAAGTTGAAGACTCCCACTCTGAAGGGGAATTCAATCAGAAGAGTCCAATTGGATTCAAAGACTGAATTCCCGTCCAAAGAGGAATTGGGATTGATCAGAAACTCCTGATCAATCCCTATAAAAGGGACCCCCCTGGAACAGTCAAGAACACAGAGAAAACAGAAGCAAAAGCTACTGATTGAGAGAATAGGGGTGTTTAGAGAGCTAAGGAAAAGTTTAGGAGTGTTCTGGCAGTGAGAAAAATTTTTTAGAAAAATTTGGCGAAAAAATTTTCTGAAAATTTCTGGGAAATTTCCAGATTCCGGCGAAAATTCCGGCGACTTTTGAATTTTTCGGCGACAATTCCGGCGAACTTTGAAGTTTCCGGCGACAGACCCAGTTTCCGGCGGAGAATCCCAGAAACCGGCGACCATCCGGCCAACTTCCGGCCAATTTCCGGCGAAATTCCCAGATTCCGGCGAATTTTCCAGAATCCGGCACCGGCGTTCTTCAAATTCTAGAGAGAAGGCAGAGAAGAAGGGAAGAAGAGAGAGAGAGGGGAGGAACGGTCTGCTGAAAAACGGAGGAAGGTGCCTTTTATACCCTCCCAAAACGACGTCGTTTTGGCTTTAAGTTAATAAGAGGATCCGCGCGTTTTGCCGAACCCGACCCGACCCGAAGCGTCGACCCGTTTTCTGACCCGCGCGTTTCAGCCCCTCCGAGCCGAGCCGAGCCGAGCCGAGCCACACCAAGCCGAGCCGCGATCCGAGCCGCTCCAGGTTTTTTTTTTTTTTTTTTGAATTTTTTTGAATTTTTTTTTATTTGACTTTGATTTTGATCTTGATTTTTTTTTTCTTTATTCTTTAATTAATCCAACGACGGAGCCTCTACAAGTAAAAACAGTAGTTTTTCTTGCATACTCCTGAGGTGAGGGAATTTTCTCAATTTTCTGCTAAAAGTATTAGAGTCAATTGAGAATAATTTCCGATAATTAATTACTTGGCTGATTTTGATTTTTTTTTCTTTAATTAATCCGACGATGGAGCCTCTGCAAGTGAAACAGTAGTTTTTCTTGCATACTCCTGAGGTGAGGGAATTTTCTCAATTTTCTGCTAAAAGTATTAGAGTCAATTGAGAATAATTTTCGATAATTAATTAATTGGTTGATCTTGATTTTTCTTTAATTAATCCGACGACGGAGCCTCTGCAAGTGAAACAGTAGTTTTTCTTGCATACTCCTGAGGTGAGGGAATTTTCTCAATTTTCTGCTAAAAGTATTAGAGTCAATTGAGAATAATTTTCGATAATTAATTAATTGGTTGATCTTGATTTTTCTTTAAATAATCCGACGACGGAGCCTCTGCAAGTGAAACAGTAGTTTTTCTTGCATACTCTTGAGGTGAGGGAATTTTCTCAATTTTCTGCTAAAAGTATTAGAGTCAATTGAGAATAATTTTCAACAACTAACTACTTGGTAAAATTTTAAGGCTTTTGGATAACACAAATTCAAGCTGGTACCATCTTTTGATGGGCGTTGTGAGGGTGCTATAACCTTCCTCACACGTAACCGAACTCTCGAACTCTGTTCTGGTTAAGCAGACCCGAACCTATTCTTTTAGGGACCCTTAAGCTTAGGTGTTCCCTAAAAGGGCAGATTCCTTAGGTGGCCAATCACACCTGGATAAAAAAAGATTGGTGGCGACTCCCTTAAGTCAATGTCTAGCGATAGATCCCCGGATCTAGACGTTACGACAGCTTGGCGACTCTGCTGGGGACTTTGAGAGTCAGGCCAGCAAATAATTTGTGTTATCCAAAAGCTAAATAAAATTGAACCCTTCTTGTATATATGTGTTATTATTCATTTATGTGTATTTGCTTGGTTAATTATGTCATTCATGTGCATATGCATAACATGAGCTCTACACCCGAGCTCCGTCCCTCTAGGAGGGAGTAAAGTACCTATTGCTTTCGTGAGGTCTAATGCCTCCGCAGTGGCTAGCGAAATACTCCCACTCAAATTGAACCTTTTCCGTTTGTAGCCTGTAATGGGTGAGGATTAGGGTGCCTTACTAGTCTGTAATGGACAGGGATGTAAGGAGCAATTTGAGGACCTTTAGACTCTGACCTTAAAATCGCATGTAGTGAACTTTAAGAGTGCCTACACTTAGGATAGAGCTCTTTCTGCCCAATGATAGATATACCCTGCAATTAGGACACAAAAAATGGTGGTTATCTAATCATTTTGATTGTTTAACTTTGTGTATTATTTTTATCATATGTAATATTATGCATCAGCATCACTTTCATCTCATCCATGGAACTAACTATGTTGTTTGTCTGATTGTATGCATCTGTATTCTTTTCATGATCATGTTTCAACACAATCATTTGCATTCATTTCATACTAGATTTCATTCAAAAAATGTACATTTCATTTGTGTGTCAAAGCATCATACATAAGGCACAGCATAACATTTCTAATCATAAGTATGGTACTCAAGGTCCGAGGATAGCTCCATCTAGCGAAAACCCTGCTCATCCATACAACACAAGATCCAGAGCAAGGCAAATGGAAGAAGAAAGTTCTCATAGATTTGAAAAGCTAGAAAAAGCTCAGGAGAAGATTGAAAATGAACTTAGCAAAATTCTGGAGGCCCTCAATAACATGAATAAGGGGAAAGGGGTTGAAGGAAATACAAGCCAACAAGTTCCCCATTTACAAGAAGTAGCTGACCCTTTGTACCCTCCAGGTTTTGGCCCATCTCAAGCCCAGTCTGCCCAAGAGGTCCCGCCACAACATTTCGCCTATCCTGGAATGCCATCAGCTTTCAACCCAGGGCAGTATAACAGCTATATAAATCCTGTCTTCACTGAAAAGGCAGCAGAACCAATTCCTGATCTAGATGATTTAAAAGAGAAGGAGAAGGAAAAGATGAGAGTAGAGGCTGAGGAAAGTTCCAAGATTAGCATGCTAGAGCAGAGGCTAAGGGCTGTGGAAGGATTTAGCTGTTATGGGTCAGTAGATGCTGCTGGGCTCTGCCTAGTCCCTGATGTGGTTATCCCCTATAAGTTCAAAGTACCGAAGTTTGAAAAATATGACGGTATAAAGTGTCCCAAAACCCACATCACCATGTATTTCAGAAAGATGGCAGCTCATGCACATGATGAAAAACTCTTGATGCATGTTTTTCAGGACAGTCTTACTGGCTCTGCCGCCAGATGGTATGTTCAGTTGGATAGGACTCGTATTCGCTCTTGGAGTGATATGGCACATGACTTCATCAGTCAATATCGACACATTATCGATTTGGCTCCTGATCGTTTGTCTTTGCAGAATCTGGAGAAGAAGTCAAACGAGTCTTTTAAAGAGTACGCCCAAAGATGGAGAGATATAGCTTCACAGGTACAACCTCCACTGACAGAGAAAGAGACCACAGTGCTGTTTGTTAGCACTTTAAAACCTCCCTATTATGAAAAGATGATAGGGAATGCAACAAAGAATTTTACTGACATGGTAATCTCTGGAGAAATTATTGAAAGTGCCATAAAAAATGGCAAGTTGAGAGGAGGAGAAACCAAGAAGACATCAGAAAAGAAAGAAGCTGAAGCTCAAGCTGTGAGCTCTGATAGACAACAATTCGGGGGTTATCAACCCTATCCATCTCAAGGTTACTCTCCATACTATCCCGCTGTGAATAATGCCTCATCCTACCCATACCAGCTAGCTCCCCAACCATCTTATTCATCCACTTATCGCCTTAACATTCAAGCTCCTGTAAGAACCCAAATCCGCCCTACTAACCCAGCCAGTGGCTCGCGAGAACAACGGACTACTCGAGAAAAACCTGTATTTGATCCAATCCCTATGACTTATACAGAGTTATATCGAGAGCTTTATAATAGCCATTTGATTGCCCCCAGCCATGTGGAACCACTTAAACCACCCTATCCAAAGTGGTATGATCCTACAGCCCGTTGTGACTATCATTATGGAATTACTGGCCATTCTACTGAAAATTGCACTGCTTTAAAGTATAAGGTGCAACGGTTGATCAATGATGGAATGGTAAGTTTTGATCAAAGAAAAGCAACAGCACCTAATGTTAGTGTACTGAGCGAAAGTCAAGAACAGAAAGGATCCGGAGATTCACAATGAATTGAGGGGCAAGATGTCAATGGAGATAAGGCTGGTTGAAGGTTTCTTCTGTCATTTTGGGATTTCTTTTCAAAAATGTTAGATTTTTTTTTTAATATGACTTCACTTGTTATCATTTTAATAAAGGCAAGTCAATGCATTTCATTACATTTTTCTCTTTCACTTTACCATTATTCCATGCCTTGTTACCTTCCATAACTTCACACTCCCATTCTTAAATTTCAGATGATGAATATTTAGACAATGATAACAATAATTCTGGAATTTAATTTTGAGAACTCATTCACAGAGGAGATGATTTGAGTGAAAATAAAGAGGGTAAGCCATCACCAGAGATGAAAGAGATATATCTTGAAGGTGTGCAATATTTTATACAAGTTCATGAGCTCTGTTCAATAGATGATGTTCAAGAAAGATATTCACAATTGAGATGAAAGATGGCCATCTTTCTTTTACCATTTGAAAAACCATTTATTGTTACCCCCTTGAGCTTATCATTTTTTTTAGAACCCCAACCAAGGATCACCCTCTACACTGGAGGGTAATTTAAAAAAAAAAAAAAAAAAAAAAAAACCACAAAAGGTCTCAAAGATGAAAAGAGAAAGAAAAGCAAAAGAAAAAAATAAATGCCACACATGACTTGGGGCAAAGTAATGAGAATCCTTTGTGTGAGGAAAGAAAAAATAGTGAAACGATGTGGGGCAAAATGCCAAGCTGCATCAAATGATCCTTCGGTCTTGAACCTTTTTAATACATGTTTTGAGCCTATTATATCCATTTTTTTTTATGACCCTTCACCTTAGCCTACATTACAACCTTGGAAAGTCCATTTGGATCAAGTGTGAATACCCAACTTGAATGATCATATGTTGAGCGAAGGCATGCTCATGATGAAGCAATGGAATCATGCTACATTACCTTAAAAGTTTGATGTATGAAGGATGTCAATAATAGGTGAAGAATGAAAAAAAAGATGATGAAAAAAAAAAAAAAAGAAGAAAAAATGAGAAAATGAAAAAATGAAAAAATGAAAAAAGAGATCCAAATTGAAAACCTGAAAGGGTGATTTTGGTACCCAAAAAAAAAAAAGATTCAGGTCAAATGGCTCACATGAATGAAAGATCAAAGACATCTGAAGATCCCTTAAAGACTGGGGCAGAGTTCGCCAAGCCCAAGATGACTTCAACAGTAAATGAATGAGCTTTTGAAAAAGAATCCTAGATTAATGTTGAAAATTGTCTAAATATTCATCATTTGGACATACCATTTACCTCAATGACATCCAATTTATTTCCTTTCCCATTTATTTTCTACCAAAATAGATCTCCATTGATTATCTTTACCATAATTCACTTTCTGTCCTCTTATTGTTACACCCTTAGAATGAATTGAGAAAATGCTTGATTGCATTGTATTTGTCAAAATTTGAAATGATAATGAATGAATGAACATATACTTAAAAGAATCTTACATTCATTTGAAAAGAAATCTAAGATGATGAAGAAATGGTAGAAACCTAAAAGAGATGATGGGGCAAATCTGGAAAAGTGATGAATTGATCGATATGACTTGCAAGTTATGATTAAATGATGAAGACAATCAGTGGACAGAGTTTGTTTTTGAATGGTTAATGCTGAGACAGAGTAATGACCCAATGATGGTGGATGAAACTTGTTTTGAAAATTTGTTATTGCTGAGAAATTCATTGAATGATGGTCAAGTGATGATCGATTGATGAAACTTATTCCAAAGTATTGAAAAATAGAACAAGGAAGAATCTGAGTGGAAGAGACAATTAAGAGCTACACTGGTTCGATCTTAGAAGAGCAGTGCAATTGGATCCTTGAGGAATCAAAGGGCTTGATGCCCAAGAAAAGAGCTTGAGAAACTTGAGTACCATACATTGAACAGGAATTAATTGGCCAACATTTGCATAGCATGCATTGAAAATCATGCACATTGCATAGCATACACTACTTTCAGAAAAGTATAGTGTACAAATTCAAGAAGCAAGGGTGTTCCAACATCCCACATGAAAAAGACAGATATGAAAAGACTTTGCAAGTTTGAGAAGAAACTTGTCAGGTAAGTTCCTAATCCTTGAAATAGGATGTCTCTTGGTATCAGGGTTGATTTATAAGACCTTTGGGCATAATCTCCTGAAATCCCTTCAAACACAACTTTCAACTCCTTCGGACATGATTGTCTAGGAGTATTTACTTTTCCAAGTTCGTTGCCTCTGTTTAGAGGAGCAATTTATTTTTCAAAGTTCCGTTGCCTCTGTTTAGAGGAGCAATTTACTTTTCAAAAGTCGTGGTGCCTCTGTTTAGAGGAGCAATTTACTTTTCAAAAGTCGTGGTGCCTCTGTTTAGAGGAGCAATTTACTTTTCCAAGTTCGTTGCCTCTGTTTAGAGGAGCAATTTATTTTTTTAAAGTCGTGGTGCCTCTGTTTAGAGGAGCAATTTACTTTTCAAAGTTCGTTGCCTCTGTTTAGAGGAGCAATTTACTTTTCAAAGTCGTGGTGCCTCTGTTGAGAGGAGCAATTTATTTTTCCAAAGTCGTGGTGCCTCTGTTGAGAGGAGCAATTTATTTTTCCAAAGTCGTGGTGCCTCTGTTGAGAGGAGCAATTTACTTTCCAAAGTCCGTTGCCTCTGTTTAGAGGAGCAATTTACTTTCAAAAGTCGTTGAGTCTCTGTTTAGAGGAGCTTCGGCCAAAAAAAAAACAAAAAAACAAAAAAACAAAAAAACAAAAAAACAAAAAAATCAAAAAAATCAAAAAAAAAATCAAAAAAAATAAAAACAAAAATAAAAAAAAAAATCAAAAATGAAAATGTCGAGTCGGGTCTTGACTGGGTGTCTACGTCTTTGCGCAATTTCTGTCTCACAGAAAATACGCAAAGAGGGGCAGCTGTAGACACCCAATCAGGTTCGGGCCCGGATCAATTGGGCCTGACCCGGATCAATTGGGCCTGACCCAGATCATTTGGGCCTGCCCCAAATGGGCAAGGCCCAATTGAATTTTTACTCGTATTTTTTATTTTTATTTTATTTTATTTTTTTTCTCTCTTGTGTATTTTATTATTTATTATTATGTATTAATATATGTATATATATATATATATATTTTTTTTTTCATTAGAATAGATTTATATGTATATAGTTATATATTTATTATTATTATATTATTATTCTTATCTTTTTTTTTTTTAATTATCTGTTCTGATTTTTTCTGATTTTCAGATATTATTTGAAAATTTTTTATCTTTTGATTTATCTTTCCAATTATCTAGATTTTTTTTTAATTTTATTTTAATTTTTATTTTGGAGGGCTAGGATTCAAAGTTGAAGACTCCCACTCTGAAGGGGAATTTAATCAGAAGAGTCCAATTGGATTCAAAGACTGAATTCCCGTCCAAAGAGGAATTGGGATTGATCAGAAACTCCTGATCAATCCCTATAAAAGGGACCCCCCTGGAACAGTCAAGAACACAGAGAAAACAGAAGCAAAAGCTACTGATTGAGAGAATAGGGGTGTTTAGAGAGCTAAGGAAAAGTTTAGGAGTGTTCTGGCAGTGAGAAAAATTTTTTAGAAAAATTTGGCGAAAAAATTTTCTGAAAATTTTTGGGAAATTTCCAGATTCCGGCGAAAATTCCGGCGACTTTTGAATTTTCTGGCGACAATTCCGGCGAACTTTGAAGTTTCCGGCGACAGACCCAGTTTCCGGCGGAGAATCCCAGAAACCGGCGACCATCCGGCCAACTTCCGGCCAATTTCCGGCGAAATTCCCAGATTCCGGCGAATTTTCCAGAATCCGGCACCGGCGTTCTTCAAATTCTAGAGAGAAGGCAGAGAAGAAGGGAAGAAGAGAGAGAGAGGGGAGGAACGGTCTGCTGAAAAACGGAGGAAGGTGCCTTTTATACCCTCCCAAAACGACGTCGTTTTGGCTTTAAGTTAATAAGAGGATCCGCGCGTTTTGCCGAACCCGACCCGACCCGAAGCGTCGACCCGCTTTCTGACCCGCGCGTTTCAGCCCCTCCGAGCCGAGCCGAGCCGCACCAAGCCGAGCCGCGATCCGAGCCGCTCCAGGTTTTTTTTTTTTTTTTTTTTTTTTTTGAATTTTTGACTTTGATTTTGATCTTGATTTTTTTTTTCTTTATTCTTTAATTAATCCGACGACGGAGCCTCTACAAGTAAAAACAGTAGTTTTTCTTGCATACTCCTGAGGTGAGGGAATTTTCTCAATTTTCTGCTAAAAGTATTAGAGTCAATTGAGAATAATTTCCGATAATTAATTACTTGGCTGATTTTGATTTTTTTTTCTTTAATTAATCCGACGACGGAGCCTCTGCAAGTGAAACAGTAGTTTTTCTTGCATACTCCTGAGGTGAGGGAATTTTTTCAATTTTCTGCTAAAAGTATTAGAGTCAATTGAGAATAATTTTCGATAATTAATTAATTGGTTGATCTTGATTTTTCTTTAATTAATCCGACGACGGAGCCTCTGCAAGTGAAACAGTAGTTTTTCTTGCATACTCCTGAGGTGAGGGAATTTTCTCAATTTTCTGCTAAAAGTATTAGAGTCAATTGAGAATAATTTTCGATAATTAATTAATTGGTTGATCTTGATTTTTCTTTAAATAATCCGACGACGGAGCCTCTGCAAGTGAAACAGTAGTTTTTCTTGCATACTCTTGAGGTGAGGGAATTTTCTCAATTTTCTGCTAAAAGTATTAGAGTCAATTGAGAATAATTTTCAACAACTAACTACTTGGTAAAATTTTAAGGCTTTTGGATAACACAAATTCAAGCTGGTACCATCTTTTGATGGGCGTTGTGAGGGTGCTATAACCTTCCTCACACGTAATCGAACTCCCGAACTCTGTTCTGGTTAAGCAGACCCGAACCTATTCTTTTAGGGACCCTTAAGCTTAGGTGTTCCCTAAAAGGGCAGATTCCTTAGGTGGCCAATCACACCTGGATAAAAAAAGATTGGTGGCGACTCCCTTAAGTCAATGTCTAGCGATAGATCCCCGGATCTAGACGTTATGACAAATATAACAAATTAAGTCATATTAAACTTGATTATCTTTTGTAAAAAAAGTAAAACATGATAAAGCCAAAGAAGAAAGCTATGGTAGCAACATGGAGTGATAGTGACTTCTTCGATGATGAATCAAATGAGAAAAAAGTAGCCAATCTATGTATTATAGCTCTTGATGAGTCCAAGGTAACCTTTAATCCATGTGATTTAAATTCATACACATTTGATAAACTACAAGATGCCTATAATGAATTAGCCATAGAATTTGAAAACATGAGCATGAAATATAGAAAAATGATCTCTAAATTGAAATTAGAAAATGAATCATTGACTAAAGCAAAAGAAGACTTAAAAAAGAAAGTTGAGCTCTTAAAATTGAATGTCAATGACTTGACTAAGAAAAATAAAAATTTGTATAATTCATTTTTTAGATTTTATATGGGACATTAAAAGCTCAATGACATGCTTGAAACAAAAAGAGCTTTCTTTGATAAAGATGGACTAGGTTATAATGGTGGCAACAAATAAACTCATTTAAAGAATTTCCTTGTTAAGTCAAATGATTCATCTAGCATATGTGTACATTGTCATAAATTGGTCATTATATACAATATTGCTCTTTGAAGAAAGTCACTTATAAAGGTAAGCTCATTAGGAGAGTGTGGATTCCAAAAAGAGTTAGCACATGACAAGATGAGATTACTAAAATGAAGTGGATTTCAAAGGTATAAAAATTGTTAGTACTAACACTCAATAACCCAAAAAAATTTAAGTACCCAAAATAAAATTTTAATTATGTTTTTATATGTGGATGAGCATTGCTACAAAGCCAATTTAAGCAAAAACAATCTATGGTATCTTGATAGTGGATGTTCAAAATACATGATTGGGGATAAAACTCTTTTTAAGGACTTAAAAGCTAAAAGTGGATGAGATGTTACATTTGGTGACAACTCTAAAAGTTAAATTGAAGGGATTGGCTCTATTGGTAACAATTTTTCTACTACTATTGAAAATGTTTTACTTGTAAAAAGTCTTAAACATAACCTATTAAGTAGTAGTCAATTATGTGATAAAGGACTTAGAGTTGTGTTTGAATCCATGTGCTATCAAGTGATTGATATCAAAACTAACAAACTTATTTTTGTTAGACATCATTAAGAAAATATTTATGTAGTGCATCTAGATGACCTATCCTTTAAAAATGTTTGTTTTATGGCTCAAAAAGAAAATAAGAGCTAGATTTGGCATAGAAGGCTTAGACATGTAAGTATGCATGTAACTTCAAAACTTTTTCAAAATGATTTGGTTATTGGTTTGCCAAATTTGAAATATGAAAATGATAAGGTTTGTGATGCATGTGCTCAAGAAAAACATAAAAGAATTTCTTTCAAACCTAAAAATTGCATTTCAACTACTTCATATTGATATTTTTGGCCCTAGTAGAATAATGAGTCTTAGTGGAAAACAATATGGCTTTTGTTATTGTTGATGATTTTACTAGATTCACATGGGTGTTCTTTTTGCATTTAAAGAATGAGGCTTTGAAAAAATTCATCATTTTTAGCAAATAAATACAAAATGAAAAAGGTTATTCAATTACTAGTATTAAAAGTGATCATGAAAAAAAATTTGAAAATCTTGACTTTAATGTATTTTGTAGTGAAAATGGTATTAGCCATAATTTTTTTGCTTTTAGAACTCTTCAATAAAATAGGGTAGTAGAAATGAGAAACAGAACTTTAAAAAAAATGGCTAGAACTATGCTTTGTGAAAAATAATTTACCTAGATATTTTTGGGTAGAAGCCATAAATACTTCTTGTTATATTATAAATAGAGCTATGATTAGGCCAATTTTGAAGAAAACTCCTTATGAGCTTTTTAAAGGAAAAAAGCCTAACATAAGTTATCTGCACCCTTTTAGTTACAAATGTTTTATTTTGAACAATGGAAAATATGATCTTAGTAAATTTGATGCAAAAAGTGATGAAAAGATTTTCCTAGGATATTCTTTGAATTCAAAAGCTTATAGAGTTTTTAACAAAAGAACATTAGTGGTTGAAGAATTTATACATATTATTTTTATGAGTCTAAGCCATTTCCAAGAAAGGTGCTTCTTGGTGATGATGATGTAGGTATACTTCAAGAATAGATCAATGATGCACCTCATGATATTGAGAAGAATAATCAAAAGGAAGATGATAAGTTTTTAGAGGAGCCACAACACATAAAGAGATAGCCAAATCATCCTAGAGAAAAAGAGGTATGTCAAAGATAATAAAATTATTGGTGATCCAACTCAAGGGGTAAAAATTAGATCTTCTTATAATGTATATAATTATGTTGCTTTCCTATCTCATTTTGAACCAAAAAATATAAATGAAGCCTTAGGAGATGATTATTGGATATTGGCCATTCAAGAGGAATTAAACCAATTTGAAAGAAACTAAGTATGAAATCTTATACTTAGGCCTAGTGATCATCCTATTATAGGCACAAAATGGGTTTTTAAGAATAAAATGGATGAGCATGGGAGTATTATTAGAAATAAAGCTAGATTGGTAGCTTAAAGATACAGTCAAGATGAAAGAATTAATGATGAAACCTATGCCCTGGTTACAAAGTTAGAGGCCATAAGAATGTTGCTTGCATTTACATGTTTTAAAATTTTCAAGCTTTTTCAAATGGATGTCAAGAGTGTATTTCTTAATGGCTTTATAAACGAATAAGTGTATGTAGAGCAACCTCTTGGTTTTGAAAATCCAAAATTTCTAAATCATGTTTATAAATTGGCAAAAGCATTATATGGTTTAAAACAAGCTCCTAGAGTTTGGTATGAAAGATTGTCAAATTTTTTGGTAGAAAATAGTTTTAATAGAGAGAAGGTTGATACTACACTTTTTATTAAAATAAAAGGAAATGACACTCTCATAGTACAAATTTATATTGATGATATTATATTCGGTGCTACTAATGAAATTATTTGTCAAGAATTTGCTAAGATTATGCAAGGTGAATTTGAAATGAACATGATGGGAGAACTCACATTATTCTTGGGACTACAAGTAAAGCAAACAAAAGATGGCACATTCATCAATCAAGCAAAATACATCAAGAATTTGCTCATAAGATTTGGATTGAAAGAATTAAAGCCTTGCTTAACACCAATGAGCACTTCAACAAAACTTGACAATGATGAAGGAGGTAAATGTGTTGACTTTAAAAGATACAGGTCTATGATTGGTTCATTACTATATCTTACTATAAGTAGACTCGATATTATGTTTAGTGCATGTTTATGTGCTAGATTTCAATCTTCACCTAGATAATCGCATTTATCTGCTGTCAAAAAAATTTTTAGGTACCTTAAGGACACCCTTATTTAGGATTATGGTATCTAAAATGTTTATCTTTTACTTTACATGCCTATTTCGATACAAATTTTAGTGGGTGTAAAATTGATAAAAAAAAATACTTTCGATACTTATCAATTGTTTGAAAATATACTCATATCATGGTTTTTCAAGAAATAAAATAGTGTTGCTCAATCTACAACTGAAGCTGAATATGTGGTAGTCGAAAGTTGTTGTGTTCAAGTTTTATGGATTAAGCAACAATTGGAGGATTTTGAAATAACCATGGATCATATTCCCATTAAATGTGACAATACTAGTGCCATCAATCTCACTAAAAATCCAATTTAACATTCTAGAACCAAACATATTGAAATTAGGCATCATTTTATTACAGATCAGGTTCAAAAGGGTGATATTGTGCTTGAATATGTTGATACCTTGCATCAACTAGCTGATATCTTCATAAAACCTTTTGATAATGATATAAATAATGGATTATCACTCAAAAAAAAAAAAAACTTGGGCCTTTTAAATGGGCTTTCTAACTTGAAAAGAAACTTGGACTATCAACTTTGAGTTGGGTGGGACATAATCAAATAGTTTTTAAAATTTTTTTGACAACAATAATATATAATTTAAAAATACAAATGATTTGAAAAGCCTTATGCATGTTATTTTATGAAAATTTACATTGTATTTATACTTTTATCTTATTATTTATATAAACATAACATATTAACAATAATTTATATATATATACGCACTTGCATATGTAATATATATAGTACTCGTTTATCTTGTATTGTTTGATTATTTTTTATAAAAAAGTGATATACTTATATATGTAATATATAGTGAAATCATATTAATCTAAATATATTCACTATTTGATTTTAAAATAATGTAAAAATAGATATAATTGTTTAAAAATAGACAAATATTTAAAATGTGACAAATTATAACATAATTACTAGTATATATGCAAATTATAACATTACTAACATGAACTATCTAAAATGAAGTAAATAAATATATTATGTAAAAAAGCATTGATTTTTTTCTTTTTTACTAATAAATTCATGAAAAACACACTTGCTCGTCACTATTTGAATTAAAATTAAAGTAAAAATAAATATTATAATTGACTAAAAATAAATAAATACTTAAAATATATAAATAAAGTTTATTTGCTTTGTAATTTATTAAAAGGGCATTGTCGCTTAAAAAAGCAAATTCTATTCACAACCTTTTCTTTTTTTTTTTGCTTTTCATTGTCTAATGCTCAATACAACCAAATTTCAAATACACTTTAAAAAAAATTACTTAAGACAATCAATATAATATTGGCATTTACATTTTTAATCTTTTTGAAATTGGATATTCAAAATGTTTTTAACCTTTTCGAAAATACATATTCTAAAAGGCTAAAACTTTTCAAAAATGCAAATTTAGTAAATTAAATATACATTTTGAAAAGATTAAAATTTCCCAAATATGCATTTTCGTATGCCAAATAAATAGTACTTATAAATGTGGATTTTAGTAAATTATCTATACATACAGAATTTTTGTTTTCAAAAGTTACCTTAAGTATCGAAAAATACATATCCAAATACATATCCAAAATGTGTAATTTTTTTCTAAAATTCCACATAATCGTGACTCAAAATGCTTACTTGATCGTTTTACCTATAGTTTTCATTGCGAAATGTTTTATTTTCGCATTTCACCTCCATTTTTAGCATTTGATAACTCTATAAAATAAAGTTATTTTTAGTCATCAAATAAGTGAATTTTGCTTTGTTCCTAGTAAAATGAGGTTGTTTTACTCCAAATGTGCTTAATTTGCCTTTGTGTAGGAAATTTTAAAGAAAAAATTGAATTTTTATAATTCTTGATAAATCTTGAAAAATCTTGATCAATCTTTATAAGAGTTTGGTACATTTAAAGGAATTTTGATAGCTTCTTGATAAGTTTTTGATGAATCTTGAAGTGAAAATGTTAAATTTATTCAATATTTGGTACGCCATGTCTAAAGATTAAGAAGGTAATGACTCTTGAAGATTCATGAAATTGATGCAAGAAACAAGAAAAGAAAATTTTGATTACATAAAGGGTAGATTTGAATTTTCAAAATGTAAGTGCAAGTCTATCACATTCTATGTAGACACTTGTATTGGATCATTACAAGGTGACATGGTAGCAAGTCTAATCTTATTGGTCAAGAAAGTTGACTTGGATGTTGATGTGGCATGATGACATGGTAAAGGAGTGTAAAATATGTTGCAAAGTCTAAACCATTTTTAACCTAGTTAAAGAGGGAATTCCTACTACAACATAGATTTCTTATATTCCTATTTAAGGTAGGATTTGGTCTAAAAAGAGTTTAAAGATTGCATAAAAACTTTTTAAATTAAAGGATGGCATAAAAGAGTTTCAATAATTATTTTCTTTAAGAAACTGAATCAAAAAAGAGTTTAAGTCCAAGAAAGCATATAAAACATTGCCAAATTCATAATAGTTGGCAGAGCTCAAGTCGCACCATGCAAGAAGTCTCCAACAGAGTTTTAACTTCAAAATTTTTTAAAGAGATTGCAAAGTAAGATTAAACCAAACCAAAATTTTGCAAGAAGAAAAGATTTCAAACAAGAAAGTCTTTAAACAGCTAAATTTTTTAAAGTTTTAAGCTACTTGAAAAGAGCTTAATTATGTCATAACGTTTAGGTTTGTAAACCTACCCATTAGACACAAAAAAATATGGAGTCGCTATCAATCTTTTTTAACTAGGTGTGATTGGCTACCTATGTGAATCTATCCTTTTTAAGGTTATCTTAAGTGTAAACTAAGGGTATTTAAAAAGAATAGGCTCTAATCTATGTTAACAGAAATAGGGTTCAGAAGTTGATTACATGTAGATAAGATATTAACACCCTTTTACGCCTAAAATTAGTATCAAATCAATTATGTGTTATCTTGCCTATGCCTTATCAAAGGTAATTTTTTATCATGCAAATTATCAATTCCAATCCCTTTTATTTATTACACAATATTGTCATACAAAAATTCTATAAAAGATTAACATGCAATCATGCAATAATAAGACATATAATGCCAAAAATTTTATGCAATAAATATAAAATCACACAATGCAATAAATTATGCAATAAATAAAAAATCATACCCTGTAATAAATTATGCAATAAAGTATCATGCAAACAAAAATCATGTCAGGATTACACCAAAATATCAATGCAAAAATTCATGCAAAATATTAATTATTATGCAAATAAATTAACTATGCAAATATATTATTCATCATGCAAATATATTATTAATCATACAAATATAAATCACACATAAAATATTAGGTAATCATGCAAATAATAATATATAATGTGAATAAATATGTTCATGCAAATAATAAATAGTAATCATGCACTTAAATATGCAAACAAATTGAATTTATGAAATAAAGTATAAAATATTACCAATTTTTTTCTTATTAGAATTAAATAACAATTAAATTATAAAAAATAAAAAATAAAACAAAAAATAAAAATAAAATAAAAATTAGAAACGTAAATAAAAAGAAAAAGAAATACCAAAACCTGTGACCGAATCAGGTTCCAACCAGGTCAACACTTAGATCTCGTATAGGTCAATGTGCAGATCTTAGAAAACAAAAATGGCATCATTTCATGCCACTATAAAAGCCAAGAAACTTTGTTTTTTACTCAGATGAACCTTTCCCTTTCGTTCTCTAAGCTTTTTTCTTTTTATCTTTCTTCTAAAAGTTCAACCAATTCTAATTTTCGACCACAAATTCCAAAAACCGATGTCAAAGAATTCAAACGGTGTTAGGAACTTCCAACTTTTCTAAGAAATAGCCCTAAATTTCCAGAATCCGATCACCTTAATGAAGGGAATTAAGTATCATTATCAGAGTTAAAATAGCAAAATTTAAAAAAACAATTAATTCCCTAAAACCAAGATCAATCAATAAGATTATACAAATAACATATATATACAAGCATGCATAGTTTCAGCTAAAAGTGTTACCTTGAATGTTGAAAATCCCTTTATTCAATTTGGCAATCTTTCAAATATATTCCAAGCTAAGAAGCTACCCAAGTGTTCAACCTTTAATGGTAATCCACACTCTTGTAAAATAACCTTTGCTAAGGTTTGGTAAAACTCAAAGCCATACTATAGCTAGTAAGTGTTTGTAAAACCTTTTATTTTTTTCTTGAATGATCTCTAGATGCTTGGTTTGTTACTCTTTCTTTTTTTTTTTTTCCTTCTAAGAG
Source organism: Durio zibethinus (assembly GCF_047325235.1). Classification (NCBI taxonomy): domain Eukaryota; kingdom Viridiplantae; phylum Streptophyta; class Magnoliopsida; order Malvales; family Malvaceae; genus Durio; species Durio zibethinus. The sequence continues at coordinate 18,896,944 of NC_143182.1, forward strand.
GGGATAGCTTGATTTTTTTTATAAGGGAAGCATTCAGCCAAATTAGGTTTAATGATGGAATACAAATTTTTATAATTAATCCTATGCTAGTCGAATGTACCAAACAAGTGAAAACTCTTTCTCTTGTTTTTATTTTCTCTATTTTTGGTCATACTAAAATTAAATTAAATCCAACTTAATTTGTCCCAATATTAATATTTCATAATTGTCCTATTGTGTATGACCCATTAGGTTTTTTAGTATGTTGGCAATAAATATAAGCATTGTAAGCTTTAGTATTCAATTATGAATGAAACAAACTTTATCTTCATCACTAATTCTCTCCAATTAGCTAATCTTATGTTTATAGATCATAATCAATGCTAGCTTTATTGCCATGACTCTAAATTACTAAAAAAAAAGTCAATGACTTAACAACCTATCCGTAAATGGTCTTTATGTATAATTAATATCCTTACATCATATAGTGTCTTGGTTTGAATATTGAGTATCGTTTAGTGTCTATTCAATCTTGTTCAACCATATTAAGTTTTATCCTTAACATTAACTCACAAATAAATTTTAAAATAATTCTAAGATCTTATTTCACTTTGACCAAAGATTTCTCAAGTTAATTCAATCAAGACTAGTTGAGATACTTTTTTAATCACACAAGGTGATAAATCCTATCTTGATTACTTCATACATTTTTATATGCCTCATGTTATACACAATAATACTTGACTGAATTATTATTGGATAAAACCATAAGTAAAGTCAAAGTATAAAATTCATCATAGAATATCATAAATAATCTCAAGACAAATGATCACTTATATTACCATCTCATTAAAATATAGCTAAATACACTATGTGAACTACTATATAGCATTCTCATATCGGGTCATATTTCATGAACTTGTTCTTGTAACAGGCTTTCACATGTTAGTTTAAGTTTATCCAAACTTCAACCTATGAGATTGGTTACTTACTTCATAAGTAAAAGTATAACCATGTGCTAGTCTCAATGGTTTACGTTAATGTCCTTTTATTAATAAAGCATCAATTAGGAAGAATTTTAGTGCATTTAGCTTTTATACAATGATGATTTCATAATTACAAACTCATTGTAATTCACTTATGAAACTTTATTTATATTCTAAGGACTTTAACATATAAGCATCAACATTGAAATATATCTATACAAGCTTAATGATAAAGAAATAAGACATTTATAAGATATCAAATATCAAAGTACTATAAATATGACAATCTCTTAGCCAAAATATAATTCAGCTTGAAAGGCCAATACCAATACTTAATCTTTCTGGCTACCATGAAAACTACTAAAAAATACAAAGTTTGCTTGAAAATTCAACACAAATCCAGAAAAACCTAGATAATCCCATAAATTCAAATTCAAACCCAGAAAAATCCTAGCAATCCCAAAACTCAAATCAACCTTAGAAATTCAACCCAAAACTCTGAAATCAAAATCAAACCCAAATTAAAATTAAAATTCCCAGAAATTCACAACCAATCCTAAATCCATAACCCAATAAACCAAAATCTCTAAATTCTAAAAACTCAAACAAGATTCCAAAAATCTCAAAAATAAAAAAAAAATAAAAACCCAAAATTGAACCTAGAGAATCAAGCTTTTATGATTGCTTATTGCTATTGTTTGATTACCCCCCTTATGATCATAGATTATAGTTATTTATATAGACATTCAATCCTTTCTAATTTGAAAAAGTTTAAATCCTACCGAATGTAGGAAAATTTTCATGATTTGATTTTCTGTAATCTTTCCTTTTTTAATAGATTGAGCCCTACGAACTCTTTATACATGATCAGTCAATAAATCAAAAACTTTAAGGTTGAATCTAGGACTTGGATTCAAGATTGAATTTAAGATTTCCCTTTTTCACAAAATCCAACATTTTTCTTTTTTCTTTTTTGGTTTTCTGATTTTTTTTTGTTTTTTAAACTTTTTTTTTGCTTTTGACAAAATTTGACCAAAACGAAAAAATAAAAATAAAAATCCAAGTTAAAAATTAAAATTAAAATTAAAATCAACACCTTTTTGGGCTTTTGATCTTTTAGGCCCAAAATTTTTGTATTGAGGTCCAATTCACAATTGAAGCCTGTTTCAATTTTGAAAAATTTTTCGGACAAAATGGAGTGTTTACAATTGCCTATTTTTATGCATTTTTTGTAAAACAAGAATTGTATAAAGATAAAAAGACATCCATTTTGTTCGGGTTTAAAAAAATCAAAATAAGATAACAAATGCTCTGCCTCAATAGAGGTTTGAGAAATTTGAAAAACAAAATACTCATCCATTAAGGCTTTAACTTTTGAAAAATAAAGTACTCTGCCATCGAGGCTTTGATTTTTGAAAAACAAAATACTCTTCTATCGAGGCTTCGACTTTTGAAAAATAGAATACTCCTCTACCGAGACTTTGATTTTTTGAAACATAAAATACTTTTCCACCAAGGCTCTAATTTTTTAAAAAATAAAGTAGTCTTCCACCAAGGCTTTAACTTTCAAAAAAATAAAGTACTACTCCACCAAGACTTCAACTTTGAAAAATAAAGTACTCCTCCAATGAAATTTCAACTTTGGAAGATAAAGACTTATATGAAACTTTCAAGATTATGCGATGAGTTCTTATAGATCACTCTTACCTTCGAAAAAGCTCATTCTTAACAAAGGCATTGAAACTTTAAAAAGTCTTACCTTTAAATTTGTTCTTTCATTTCAATTGGATCGTTATTGATCATCTTCCAAAATACCTTTAAAATTATCTTAGCATCTAGTTGTTCCTTCCTATTTTTGAAACATATGTAATGAATGCATACAATGAATGGAAAGAGTTTCAAAATTTCTCAAATTCAATTCCAAGATTCAATCTTTAGTTTTCCTATCTTTTCAAACACATATGATGAATGGAATGAATATGATGAATACAATGTTTTCAACATGATATATGCAACATGTAATGGATGCAATGATTGTAAAAATCTTATCATAATGTAATGACTATAATGATTGTGATGAAGGTAATGCAAAAGTCAACATCATGTATCCCTAATTGTGGTAAATGGTTCTTAAGACTCTTCTTAATGTTTTCTCTCCTTCTCAACTTCCCATCATACTCTTTTTCAACTTTTTTGGAACAAACTTGTGACCCAAAATTCTCTAGTTTCATCTTTTGATTATAGCATTTAAAATGTTTCTTTTCATTTATAGGCCACCAAGGATTAGCATCTTTTAAACTTTTTTCTTCATTTTTGATTTGCTTCAGTCACTTTTAACTTTTTCAAAATAATGCAAAGATCTTTCATATCAGTCATTTATTCATTCATCGTCATTCCAATTCAATGATAAATGTAATCCATCATACTTTCTTAAGGAATAAATGGTGAAGAATAGGGAAAAATCAAAGAAAAGATATTCAATATAAGAACAAGTCTAGGAAAGAATAAATAGGCTAAGAAAACATTCTAAAGAAATCATCAAAATAAATGCTGGAAAAGGTTCACTACATTTTAGATAATAAATATTCATACAATTCTAGACAAACAATTCTAAATTCTTTTTCAAAAGCCCATTCCATTGATATCTTTGACATTAAGCTCATCAATCCAGGTATTATCCATATCTCATGGGATCCTCATTAAGCTGTTTTCCCAAGTTTCTATTTTTACTTAAATCGCCCTTTCGAGTTTTCAGTTTAATTCTTCATTTTTTTTTTGTTTTTTTACACATTTTTCCACATCTTTTTCTTCTCATTTGCTTTCCCCTTAATCTACCGGTGACATTTTGATTAAAATTCCAAATAATTCCATTACAAGTCTATCCTAGTTTAGTTCATAATTCTCCAATTTGAGCATTCTTATTTGATCAAAATAGACTTTTAAATGATGTAATGTAGGTTAGGGTGAGGGGTTATAAAAAAAAGGATAAAATAGGCCCAAAATGTATTTGAAGGGTTATGAACCAAAAGGTTATGAACCGAAGGATCATTTTTTATCATGTGGAGCGCTTTGGCATTTTGCCCCATTATTCATCAATTCTTTCTCTCTTTTTCTTTTTTCTTCATATTTTTTTTCCTTTTTTATTTTGCATTTTTCATCATTTTTTAAGGAAAATTTAAGTATAAAAGAGTTTTGCCCTTGAAGTCATTAAGAGCCTTCATTTTTTTTTTTAAATAAGCTTTTTGTCACCTCTTAAGTATGGGAGGTGATCCTTAGTTAGGATTTTTTGAAAGAAAATTTCAATAAGCTCAAATGAGATAGCAAATAGATAATTTTACTGCTTGTGTGAAGAGTAGAAGAAAGATGGTAATTTCTTACATTAAAACATCAAACACTTACAATGGCATATCTATTAGTCCAAAAATCTCAATTTAGAGGCAGAATAATTTTTTGTCCTAAATACTCTTGTTGCTAAATTTATATAGCAACTTATTAGGGGCAAATAAACAAATGAAACTAATTTTAGATATAGAGGCAAATTTACTTGACTTTAAAAATAGCTTATAGCAATTATTTTGTGTCTTTAATTATAACTTTTTGAGACAAATATTTTTGCTTTTAATTTTAGAATTAGAAACAATTAAATTTGTACTTAACTTTGAATATTAAGATAGAAAAAAGCTAATACTTGATTGATATAACTTTTTTAGTAACTTTTACAATTATGTCTAAATATATTATTTTTTTAATGAAGGATTTGCCATATAATAGGTAATAAATAACTCATATAGAGCTATATTTGTAAACAATTTATTTTCATTAATGTACTAAAATTAAGCAATAAATAGCAAATTTGGCCATTAAATTACATTGTACAATATAAAAATTAAAAAAAAGACTGACTAAAAGTTTGTAAATATTGTATTTCCTACTCACGAATCTTCAAAAGATTACAAAATATTTATAAGAGAAACCCAATAATAAAACTTCAAATTATCAAGTTCCATTATCAAATTATCAAGTTCCAGGTATTACCACCATATTTGATTATCATTGTTTGGATCTAAAATGAGTATAAACAAATTTTGTTAAACAAAATTAATGAGCTTCAAAAGAAAATTTCTTCTTAGCCTCGTAATTATAGTAATTATAACTCAACCAAAGCTGTTAAAGAAAACCAATTATTTGTCTAAGAGACTTCAAATATAACTTCCTTTAAAACCATTTATAAGGACATGTATATTAGTTTTTAAAAAAATCAATTATTTGTCAAAGAATCTTCAACACAAAATTTTACTGAAACTTTCTTTATGAATGCAAATATTTTATTTTAGAATTTACTTTTTCCCTTCTAGCAATTTCATTATTTATGTTATGTCTAAGACTTATGTAAGGGCCAAAAAAAATCAAATTGGAATGAAACATAGTGAAGATTCTTAATTGATGAAAGAATAATTAAGGAATCTAACCTTTTTAGTTACATCCTCTAACTTGCGTCCCAACCACTTCAAAGCTTCTACATAATTTCTTGTAAGCTCTAAACCACTAATTTACATTTAGAAAGGCTTTACCCTACGTCAATTATGACAAAAAATATTTCACAATCTACAGCTAATAATTTTGGTTATAAAAAGCAAATTTCATTAGCATGAAACAGTGAAATTTAATGTCAAACTTGCAAGTACTCTATAAAAAAAATACATAAACTAATAAGTACCATAGCAAAACCCGTATAATAATTTTCAATATGATTTAGTTAAAATGAAGATATTAGTTGGCATAATATATCTTCATTATTAGTCAATGGACGATATGCTCACTAATCTAGTCTCTAATTATGTTTCATTGGATCCTAATCAGAATATATTATAATAGGGTGTTTGGGGTTAAATTATCATTCATAGAAAAAGAAAACTAAGGGATTAAAAATTGACAAAGATGGCCTAACTACACTTGTAGAGACAGTCAAAATGAATATATAATGATAAACTAGACCTAAGTCATTGTATGTATAATCAGCTTTGCATAAAACTTACATTCATTTACTTCAAGGGTTTTTTTTTTTTTAAAGATAACTTTGTAAAATTCCTTACCCAACTTGTTAGCGGCTGACAAAGCATTTTTTTTTCTTCTTAATCAACTGCCAAACCACTAGCCTTAATAGCCTTTATTGTAGCAAAAGTTAGTTCAGCAGCTCAGTTAGACCTATCACACCTAAACTAGCATCTGTAATTGTGCTATTAGAAATTGTTGCATTTGGTTGAATTTTAATCACTAGAAAAGTATTTTCACTACATAACTATTAAAAATTCAGGCATTTTTCATTATTGATACCTAGTACATTAACTTGAAAGTGCTTAAGTTATAGATGTAATAAAGTTTTTTTTATCACCCTTTGCCACTAGGAACTTGTGGGAAAGATGAAATAGGAATCCTTGCAAATGTAGCCATTAAAGTCTCTTACAACGGTTGAGGTAATTTCTTCTTAAACTTTATTTTCTCAAAATAAAATCACGCTTGAAAGTGCTGAACTTTCAATGGCTTGTTCTGCTTATGCCATCTCTAAAGCATATATTGGTATCTATCCTAATTTGTTCCTTAAGTAATAAATCAATCATAGATTGAAAAAAATCATAGTCATAGATGTACCTTTGTCCAACTTATGATTTGCATATGTGATTATGTGAACTATAGCCCTTTCCAGTTTAAAAAACTACAATATGATCCTAGTAAGAATAGTTCAATGAGACAAAGTCATACAACTTATATAATAAAACGTTTTCTAACATCTAAGGCTAAATAAAAAAGAAAGGAAAACTTGTGTCGAAACAAGAACGCATGGCATAGAAAAAAAACAAAACAAAGTCAGCAGTGTTATGATTAAGCATAATGTTCATTATCAAATGACAGCTAGAACCACTCACGAGTTATCGTTTCATTGTTTACATCATTTTGAGTATTTCTCAGCATCTTTGATTGTCGAGGCTCTACTAAATAATTCTTTGCCTAAGACAAAACTTTCATCCCTTTCAATAAAGTCGCTTGATTGGGTTTTTTTTAAAGAGGTTCAGCTTTATATACTTGAGCTTGATTGAAACAAAAAGTGACTATTACCCTATTGGACATTAGAAATCAAGACTAGAAAATCAAAATCCAAATAGAGAGATCATTTAGAAGAGAAGAAAACTTAGCTGAAGAAACAAAGATGACGATAACAACTGGCAATTATGGAGATGACGATGAAAATGACAATCATCAAAGTAGAACGAAAAAATTTAGTGTAATTTGATTTTCATAAATTAAAAAAAATAAAAAGATAATATCTAATTTAAGAAATAAATTTCGATTTTGGTTCTGATTGGAGAAAGAGATTTTGATTTTAAAAGGATTTTGATTTCGATTTTGATTTTAAAAGAGCAAAAACATGAATTTTTCAACTCTAGAGAATAAAAAAAAAAAAAGAGAGAGAGACGGAGAAAAATCATCAGGAGAAAGATATGTGAGAAAATGAACTTTTTATTATTGTTAAAGGTAAGAGTGCCATCAAAGCATTAATTAGTAATTTCATTTTCATCAATAAAAAATAAAGGAAATAGATAAATTTCGACCGTCCTCTAAACCACTAAGAAAAATGTGTCCTTAAAATTAAATTTTTTGTATTGCCCTCTCTTCTTATTTTTTTAGACTATTTTTGTAGATTCATATATCTACCTTTAAAATAATATCTTTAGAGGCAAAAATCAATACATATAAAGACTAATATAACATTTGCCTTAAAAAAAAGTTAAATACAGGCAGATAAAATAAATTATGATGACTATACCATATTTATCTCTAAAAATTATGATTTTGAGACAAAAAATTATTTGCCTTAAATTTTTTGTCTCTAAATATGGTTTGTGTTGTAATGTCATTTAATGCATAAATACTCTCCATGAAGAACATTATTGACTAAGAGCAAACTTGTTAATATATCATCACAAAGCCACATACTGCATTATTTTCATCTTTCAATGAGTGAAACCCAATGCCAATTTTAACTCATTTCATAAAATTTACCTTTGTTACTTTAATAATCCCAACAAATTAAGAGTCTTAGCTTATCAATCTTACCAATACAAATGATGCTTTCAAAATTGAGTCTCGGGTTATTATTATAATTGTTTGAACATTTATTATTTAGAACATGAGTGTGGGAGAAATATGAAAAGCATATATAAAGGTAATGGAATAAAATAGGAATGTAATGAAAATGCATTTGTCATTTTATTGAAATGATGAAAAATAAACAAATAACTAACATAAAAGACTATCAAATGTTCATAAATATTTAAAAAATTTGCATTATTTCTTAAAGTTCATAAAGTGACAAGTATTCATAAAAACTTCATTCAAATTATGCCCCATGTGGTCAATGTTCAGCCCACTTAGCTTGTCGAAACTCACCACACATGTGTTAATTAAACTTTGCACCTTATACTTGAAAGTAAGGCAACTTTTTATAGAATGACCCACGTTCCCATCATGATAATCACATATGACATTAGCATCATACCATTTGGGATAAAGCAACTTTAAAAGCTCCAGCTGAATAGGTGTTTCCATGTGATTTTTGGCAAGCTCCTAGAATAACATAGGGATAGGATCAACACAAGCTCTTACAGATTTCAATTGTTTCGTAAGTTCCATGGTCAAGGTGCCATTATTGATAGATCTTTGATCTTTACCTTTTAGTTGAGTGTCCACTTGCCCCTTTGTGATAATTGATCTACCATTCAGATCATAGCCCATTACTAATGAATTTAGAGTTGTTTTCAAAGGCTCAGGGGTGAGAAACTAGTGCTTTATTAGTAAAGGCAAAAGATCAAGAATGGGAATTGGAATTCTCATTTGATTATTCCATAATTTTCTTTGATTACTTAACAGTTGGGTAACAAGTTGAGTGATAGTTGTTTGGGAATAAGGATTTGCATGAAAGCCTAACTACTGCACGGGTTGTTAAGGATAAGAATTTTAGGAGTGGTTATTTATAGAATGGTAATAAGGTGAGTACATCAGATAAGGCTGATATAGGATGAAGCCTCCAGTAAATGGCATTTGATGTTAAGCCTTTTAAGATGCTTGCGTTAAATGTGGCCCAAAACCAAGAATACATAATGGATTAATTTAATTTTGGATGACCATCTCTCCCACCACTGTCTTCCCCTTTGTTAATGTTTTTAACTACTTAGCAATAGTCCTCAATTATCCTTTCAATTCTTCTTGTACCTTTTTCACCTTTTGAATACGAAGAGCCAATTTGTCTTTCATGATATAATGTTGTATCACCTTAGATTGTTTGAAGATTAGGCTATCATTGAAACTTAATTTACCAAAATTATGGTGCATATTTAAAGAGATGTTCATGAAACCTTCCTATCTTTTGTATGAATGAATGCATGTATGCATGAATGCCCCAAAAAGAATTTAATGATGTAAATGCATGCATATATAGTAAAAGAAAATGGTTAGTAAACATAATATGTACAAGGAACAATATAAAAGGGTTAGTATGCACATAATATATACAACGAACAATTTATAAATTAAGTAGAATAATAAATGTCCCATCATGTGTCCAATTTAAGGTTTTCTAGTAAAAGGAAAGGCAAGGCTTTAACTTAGGTTTGAACCCTTAAAGTTTATTTACTAGCTAGGTTTAAATGTTTGACACTCTAAAGAATCCCAAATTATTCCTTACATAATTGTCTATTATAGACTAGTAATGCATCTCAATCCTTGCCGTCCATTATAAGCTCAAACAAAAATGGTTCAATTTAAGTGAGAATTGTCGCTCACTTCACGAGAGTGTAGGTACTTACTCCCTTTTAAGAAAGGACAAAGCTCGAGTCTAGAGCTTATACATGAATGCATGTGTATTGTGTGCAAAGGAACATGCCAAATAATCAAATAACTTTATGCACATAAAATTAAAATCTATAAAACAGAAAATAAGAAATCATGAACAAATAGGTTAGTCCACATGAAAATCATAAATAATTACATAATAAAAGCTATCAAAGCAAAGCTTAAGATAACATATAACTAACTAATAGCTTGACTTTCTAATATCCCTAGTGGAGTCGTTAAATTGTCATAAAGTTTAAATACGTGCATCTACCTATTAGACACACAAAAAATGGAGTCATTACCAATATTTTTTAACTAACTGTGATCGGCCACCTATATAAATCTATCATTTTTAAGGGTATCTTAAGTGTAAACTAAAAGTCTCTAAAAAGAATAGGTTCTAATTTATGTCAACAGAACTAAGGTTCGAGAGTATGTTACATGCAATGAAGGTATAAGCACCTCCTTATGCCCAAAATTGATACTAAATCAATTATAAGTTATCTTGCCTAAGCCTTATCAAAGATGATTTTTTGTCATGCAAATTATCAATTCCATTCCCTTTTATTTATTTACATAACATTGTCATACAAAAATTTTATAAAAAATCAATATGCAATCATACAATCATGCAATAATCAGAAATATCATGCAATAAATATAAAAACATACTATGCAACAAATCATGCAATAAATATAAAATCATACCATGCAATAAATCATGCAATATGAAATCATACCATGCAATGAATCATACAATAAGTAGAAAATCATACCATGCAATAATATATCATGCAAACAAAAATCATACTAAGATCATACCAAAATATCCATGCAAAAATATCATGCTAAATATTAATTATAATGTAAATAGATTAACCATGCAAATATAGGTTAATCATACAAATATATTACTAATCATGCAAATATATTATTAATCATACAAATATAAATAATACAAATAAAATATTAGGTAATGGTGTAAATTATAAATATTAATAATCATGCAATTATATTAGTAATCATGCAAATAATAATATATCATGTGAATAAATATATTTATAATCATGCAAATAATAAATAATAAATATGCAAGTAAACTAAATTTATGCCAATAAATTGTAAAATATTACCATTTTTCTCATCAAAATTAAATAACAACTAAATAATAAATAACAAAAAAATAGAAAATCAAAAATAAAATAAAAAATCATAAACGAAAATAAAAAGAAAAAGGAAACCAAAAACCTACTATTGGGTTGGGTTCTAATCGGGTCAACACGTGGATCCTAAGATACAAAAACAATGTTGTTACATACCATTATAAAAGCTAGGAAACTTTGTTTTTTTTTCTTCGATAAACCTTTCCCTTCTCTATGCCTTCTCTTTAAAAGTTTAATTAGGAAATTTAAACAGTTCCAATTTTTGGTCACACATTCTTGAAATTGGCATTAAAAAATCCAAACGATGCCAATAACTTTCAACTTTTCCCAGAAACAGCCTAAAATTTTCAAAATCTAGCCACCCCAATCCTTCCGGCCACCATGAAAACCACCAAAAAATACAAAGTTTGCTTGAAAATTCAACAAAAACCTAGATAATCCCAGCAATTCAAATTTGAACTCAAAACAATCCCAAAAAACCCAAAACTCAAATCAACCTAAAAAATTCAACCTAGAAATCAAAAATCAAAATCAAACCCAAATTAAAATTAAAATTCCCAAAAATTCATAACCAATCTTAAATCCAGAACCCAGCAAGCCAAAATCTCAAAATTCTAAAAACTCAAACAAGATTCTAAAAATCCCAAAAATAAAAAAAAATGAACCCCAAAACAAAACCTATAGAATTAAACTTTTGTGATTGCTTATTGCTAGTGTTTGATTACCCCTCTGTTATCACATATTAGCTTTCTTCATATAGAGATTCAACTTGTTCTAATTTGGAAAAATTAAGTCCTACCAAATCTAGGAAAATTTCCATGAGTTGATTTTCTATAATCTTTCCCTTTTTAATAGATTAAGCCCCAAGAATTTCCCATGCATGATTAATCAATAAATCCCAGAAGTTGAGGGTAAATTTAAGACTTGTGTTCAAGATCGAATCTGAAATTTCCCCATTTTACAAAATCTCATTTCTTTTGTTTTTTTTTTTTTGTTTTTTGACTTTTTTATTTTTGAACTTTTTTGTTTACTTTTTTACTTTTGACAAATTTTGACCAAAACAAAAAAAATAAAAAATCCAAATCCAAATTAAAAATTAAAAATTAAAAATTAAAAATTAAAAATTAAAAATTAAAAATTAAAAATTAAAAATTAAAAATTAAAATCAAAATCAACACCTTTTTGGGCTTTTGATCGCCCAAAATTTTTATATTAAACTCCAATTCACGATTGAGACTGATTTCAATTTCAAAACATTTTCTTCGATAAAATGGGATGTCTACAAGCCATATTCTTTTTCTCTTTAAAAAGAAGTTTGATTCATTAAAAAGAGCTTAAGATAACATCGTTACATTCTTGAAGCCAAGATTCAATCAAACACATTCATTTAAAGAGATTCAATCTCATTCAACCGAAATTACACTAAAAAATCCTTTCCTACTTAAGAACTTTACCAAGACCAATTCAAGAAGTCTACCAAAGAAGAAAATCAAGGCTATCGCACTTAGCTTAGGGGTTTTTTAAAATCTTTTACTATAAATACCTAGTTTTAGGCTTTAGGAAAATGTTTGGTTGGAGTTTTAAGCTTTCTTTAGTTACTTTAGGGGTTGGGATGATAGACCAATCAATTATTTTGTAATTGTTCATTCTCTTTTAAATTCAAGTTTTAAATTATGTTCCTGCACTTTAATTTAAGTTTTTTTTTTTTTTGTAATTTAATTCTATTTTAATTTAATTTTCGTTCAAAGCTTTTTAAATTCAATTCTTGCAATTTAAATTCTCTTTTAAGTTAGGTTTAAAGTTAATATGAGAAGCTTTTATTTTTGTTCATGCAATTTAAGTTAATTAAGTTCTATTCTTATTTCAATTTGCAATTTGGTTTAAGTTTGATATTATTCATATAATTTCGGTTTATTTAGATTTTGTTCTGCTTAATTTGTGGTTGTTATGCTTAATTCAACATTCTATGCTTTGATTTTAAGTTATTGGATTAGGATTTAATTATTTGCATAATTTAAGGTTTAATTTGCACAAGTCAATTTTGGTTAATTGTTATTTTATTTATTTGCATTATTTAAGTTTTAAGCAAATTAATTACGGGTTTATATTTGCTAGTTTAATTTAATTAAATTGCAGTTTAAAGTTTATGTTCTTGCATATTTAAATTTTAGTTTTAGGTTATCAGTTTATTCAATTTGGTTATTGTATTAGTTAATTTGTTGTTTTGTTTAGTTAAATAATATAATTTCAATATTTAGCTCTTTCTATTTACAATCTTTGTGGGAATGAATTTTACTCACTTTATATTACTTGATTACAATTATTTGCACTTGCAAATGATCATTGTCATGTTTTTGGCACCATTATGGAAGATTGGTGTAGCTAAATTAATACAAATACCAAAACATGTTTTTTGTACTTAAGATTTTATTTTTATTATTTTAATATGTTTTTATTCTTTTTATTTTGCATGAGTAGATTAAGAGTTTGAATTTAGTGGTTCTTGATAAGAATATTGAAAAACACTCAAGAAACTTAAAAAAGGAAAGAAACATTGGGGGACTATGTTATAAATTAGACTTTTTTAGGGATCGAGTTTGACACAAGTTAGGTCATAAACATGAATTTTAAGGCTAACTTAAGTTGTTATTTATTAATAAAAAATCTATTTTATTTAAAGTTAATTACAAAATATTTCTAAATTTTAAAATATTAATATAAACGTTATTTTAATATGCTTTGAATTGTGGCTAGATCGATTCAAGTTTCTATAGGCAGACTAAGCTTAAGAAAAGATTTTCAAAGTGCCTATCCAACCTAGTCCAGTCCAATAATACTTCTACTATAATATATGACACATATACCACCTTGGTAAACTTAGAGATCAGATTGACAATAATACATTTTCTTTGAAAAATATAATAATTTTTTAAAAATAACAAAAGTATAAAATTCCATTAAAATTATAAATTTGAAAAGAAAAAATAATTCAAAATATTATACAAATTTATTGAAATGACAAAATCGAAATGACTGAATGAAATATAATAATACTTTTTTATTAAAACAAAAATGCAAATAATTTTTATTCTTTTAAAATAAAACAAAATTTGCCTATAGACATAGTTGAGTAAAATAATAATAAGATATTAATATACATGTTTTTTTGCTTTCTATTTCTAATTAAATTTATGAAAATACACATTTATCAAATGTTTAACAAAAAATATATTGATACTATCAAAATAAAATCAATAATTAAATAAAAATAATTTATATCTTAATAATTGTAGATCCTGTCACATAGGGCAAGGAATTTTCTAGTTTAATGTGATTTTTACGTGATATATATTCGTAATGATCTTTTCTTCCTTGTGAGTTATGAGTTTATCACGTAATCTTATGATAATTTATCAACTAAAAAACATGGATTACTCCAATGTTTGAGAATCAAATCAATGTTAGAAAAGTTTTGAAAAGGTGTTTATGGGTGTTTCACTCAAATTAGTCTAGGTTTAATATGTGTAGTGTAGTCTATAGCAAAGGAAGAATATAACGAGTAAACCTTGGAAACTTGAAGAAAACTTCAAGTTTTGTAAAGAATTTTAATTAAGTCGCATCTATACATAATATAAAAAATGTCCCCAACTCTTCAATTTAACAATTTGGTGGCCATATCATTGTTGTCATAAAAAAAAATTTGAAGAGGTAATTTGGGAAAATATGATTGTACCTAAGAAGCTAACTATTTGATATTTACTAAAACACAAGCAGTACGAGTCTAACAACTTCATCCTTGAAGTTTATGATTTAGCAAAAATAATAATAATAATAAAGACAAAGAAGATAAAAGGAAAAAATGGGAGTCTAGAAGCTTCATCCTTCAAAAGCTTATGATTCTGAAAAAAAAAAAAAAGAATAGAGACAAAAAGATAAAGGGAAAAAGAATGGGAAAAAGAAGTGAGTGGAGATTCATATATCTAGAAAAATCAAAAGAAATAAAAAAGAGGAAGAAAAATATAGAAAGATGGGTATAGAAAAGCTAAAAGTGTAAGAGCAAAAATATGGGTGATCGTCCAAGGATTTGGTGTAAAAGGAAAAGAAAAGGACTTATTGGGTGAGTTTTTTGTTTGAAAGTTTTTCCCTTTTTTTATAAGGTAAATTTTAGGTGTTTTGAACGACAAGTTATTTGTCAAAGTCATCCGACAATGAAATAAAATGGATTTTTTAGCCAAATTTTGTTTCCTTATTTTTCAATTTCATTAGTCAATTTTTTTAAAAAATTTTCTATGCTTTACTTCGTAGCATAAAAGAATTACATTATTGCACATAGACTAATTTTTTTAATACAATGGTTTCAAGTGTCTATTAGATAAGATTTGAAGCTTAACAATACATTTTTTTTATAATCATAGCAATCACTAAATACAAAAAATTTAGAGAATAAGAACGATCGAATGGGAATGGTACCATAACTTACATACGAGTTATATGATTAATATCTTGGTTAGGGCTTAATAGAACTTTTATAGAATGATGGAAATATTGTTTTACATTTATGATGTTTAAAAAAAATAGTTGCTTTATCAAATTAAATGAATGTCTAACTATCAAATTAAAAAAAATAGTGCTTAAGTTTGAATTTACACAAAAAATTCAAAACCCTAAGGTAAAACTAGTGTATGTGATATGCGGAATGTGTGTGTTTATGTTGTATGATTATGCATGTAAGCTTCAAATTTGATTTTATCCACATTTGTTGATATGGAATTATACTTATTAAATTGGATTATGAGTTTAGTAAATAAGATTAATTCTTTTTTATGTTGTCTTTTGCTCTTTGATATTACTTAAGGAAAGCTAATAAAAAGACATGACAAAAAGAGTTTCAACAAAAGCTTCCCAAATGCACAAAATAATTGATTGAAAATCATTTTTAGCCATATACTTAAATTAGTTTATTTCAAATTAATAATTATTGAGATTAGTTTATTTGAAATTAATAGGGAGTCGTATAATTTTCATAAGTTGAAACATATTGCATAGGTCAATCTTTTCTCTTTATTTTGGTTTTGTGATATATTTTTCATTAATAAAGGTACGATACATTCAAATTTAGTGATTTCTTATCTTATTTTAAAAAAAAACTATTTCAAATCATTCTTACCGCAATTAAGGTTATGGAGTCAGTTGCTATTTTTAGAAGACTCCTTCAAATTGTTATAGTTATGTGTTATAATTAAAGGTTTTCTTTCTAATGCTGATAAATTATTTTGTGATTACATATTGACATGTTATTGGTTTTTTACAACTCAGATTTCGATCTTGATAAAGTAAAAAAGCAATATTGTATTATGAGATTAAATTGTTTAATTATAATGTTAGCCATATAATTTTGCCTTCAATTCAAAGAGGATAAGTATGTGAAATGATCAAAAGTGTGAAGTTTTGGGATGCTATTAGGTTATTTTACATAACTCTTTTAATAATATAATGTACATTTTCTATTGCTTAAGTTGCTTAGTTGTCTTTAATCTCTTAATAGAATCATTTTTTCATTTAAACCTCATGTCTTTGATAATAAGTCCAACAAGATATGTCAAAATCATGCATATCAACTAACTCTTTAACTCCTTATTAATAGCGGATTTATTTTTGGGAATTCATACTATGGAATAAAAATGAAATTATTTGCACAACTTGGCTTATAAACATAAACTATTATAAATATTCCACAAAGTTGTAAATTTTACATGGAAAAAAATGGAAAATAGCATTAGAGTTACAATGGTTAATTCATATTATTGGCTCATAATCAACTATTATTGTGATTCATTGATATAGCTATGACTATTGGCATTCTTTGATATGGCTATGAATGTCTATTTATTGATATGGCTTATATCAAAGCTCAAGAGCAAATCATTCGAATAATAGTTTCTTATATGATGCTTCGTGCTTTCTTTATTGATATGAAAATTAGCTTTAATTCTATGCTTTTGTTGACAATTTGTGAATTGCCGATAGAGTAGAAAAAATTGGGTCATTAGCAATAATGTGTTTATTAACTATATTGATTTCTTTGTTAATTTGTTATTGGATTTTTTTTCTTTTTGTTAACTTATTTGTTTGCACATAGTGATATCTATGGTATATAATGGCTTTTTTTCTTTTTGTCATTGTGGATTTAATCTTAGTTGATGTAGATTGAAACAATCTTTAAGAATATATTAAAAGATATTTTCAATTTCAAAAATAAATAAATAAATTTAAAATAATATTATAGGGAATATAATTTTTAGTACTCTACTTAGATGTTGGAGAGCCACCAATAATTATCATTTTCAAAAAAAATATTATTTTTATTTTTTCAAAAAAATGTTGTGGTAAATCTTACACAAAAAGGATTATCTTCGAATTCTGCCTTTTGTGTTGGAGAATTTTAAGATATTTCTTCAATTTAGAGATTTTCAAGGTATTTCTAAATAAAAATTTTTAATTGATTTTATTTCTTAAAAAAGAAGGGAATTATAATTAAATTTCGTATAAAAATAATTTTTATCCAATACCAAAGATAGCACATGATTAATTGGTACCAATTGTATGGGCACTGTGAGAGTGCTAATCCTTCCCAATAAGTAATCGACTCCTGAACCCAATCTTATTTTCGTAGACCAAAATTTTCTTTTTAATAAAGTTTAAACCCGTTTTATTATCTTATTAGAGAGGTAAAATTTTTGGGTGGCCAATCACACCCTAAAAAATGTTGGTGGCAACTCCCTGTGTTTTCACGATTTTAAATTTTTACATCTAGTGATCGAGTTTCCTGACCAATACGTTATAACGATATTCAAATTAGTTTTGCTTCCATATTTTTGTTGATGATATGTGAATTGCCAATGACTAAAAAAATTGGGTGGTTAAGGATGGTATGTTTATTAAATATATTGATTTGTTTTTCTTGGTGCATCATTGCACATTTTTTTTTGTGTATTTATTTGTTTACTCTATTTGGGTGCTATTTGATGGGTATGGTTGTAAATAGAATGTATGTGTGTTATCGTTGTTGTTCTGTTATAGTTATTGTTTTATGTATTGTGATTGTAAGTATCTTTTAATCTTTATTTATACTAATATAGTGGTTGCGCTTTTAGGATTAGATTTGATTTACTACTTTGGTTACTATTATTTGGTTTTTGTCACAGTAGAAACTAGGATTTAAGATGACATGAGTATGGAGTGGCATTGCTATTTGGGTTCTTTCCATATCTTGCCTTGCATATTGATCCTTATAATGCTTTATGCTTTATTTATTGATATGAAAATTAGCTTTAATTCTATGTTTTTGTTGATGATTTGTGAATTGCCAATGGAGTAGAAAAATTGGGTCGTTAGTGATAATGTGTTTATTAACTATATTGATTTTTTTGTTGATTTTTTATTGCATTTTTTATTGTTTTCTTTAACTTATTTGTTTGCACATAGTGATATCTATGGTATAAATTGGTTTTTTATTTTTTTGTCATTGTGGATTTAATCTTGTTGATGTAGATTGAAACAATCTTTACGAATATATTAAAAGACATTTTCATCTTTTTTCTTTTTTTTTTATTCTTTATATGTCATGCTCAAAGGTTGTTTCATTAAAGCTCTTTTCTTTTTTTGTTGTCACTGTCAGGTCCACCTTGTGACTTTTGCATTGATCATATATTTTTAAATGTATATTGCTAGTTTGTTGTATTCAGGTGTGATTTGTTTATTAACCATGTAAATTGTCTCATTTTCTTTTGTTATATTTGTAGTTGTTCATTTTTTAATGGGCTTTTGATGATTCCATTATGAATTCTTTATTTCTTATGATTACTTTCAATTTTGGAATGTCGTTACAGTATGAGCTAAAGATTTAGGATGCTGAGTTTGGACTAGTATTGCCATTTAAGTTTTTATGATTTTTTTTTGTTGTGTGTGGATCCTAATGCCTTTCTATAATTTTTTTGGCATTATTGAAATTGGCTTTGGTTTTATGTTTTTCTAAGGAAATGACAAATATTTCATTGAGTCAAAAATGATGTATTAAGCTAACATAGTTTGTTTTGTTTTTAGACCGATGAATTGTGGTTTGACCTCTGTTCAATTTTATTTTTTTGCTTTTTGTACACTTACAGTGATTGTAATGTTATACAATGGTTGTCCGTTTCATGACTTTAAATTATTAAAATTGGCCTATTGAATTGATACACATGTATGATCATTAATATGTTAAAGAATATTTGATTTGTTTTTTTTCTATGTTTTTTTTTGGTAAGATGTATTAAAAGTCATTTGCTAGGACTTTCTCACTTGTAGCCTTCTATTAAAGATGTCAATAGGTAAGGAATGGGAAGGGTAGAACCTTTCTCATCCTTATCCCTAAATTTTTATATGATATCCATCCCCATATCCATACTCAATGGGTATTTCAAATCTATCCCTATCTTTATCCCTACAGGTATTTTATAGGTCTAAGTATACCAATAGCTTTTATAAAAAAGTAAAAACCAAAATTTATTTTTTTAGCTTTTTTTATTTTTATCCTATATGTTTAGGTATTTTTTTATAAATATATATTAGTATATATTTTTTTTAATAAAAATATATTAATTTTAATTAATCTAAAATAATAATATATATTATTTAATAAAAAATTTATTTATTAAATATATATAAATATATATTGTTAGCTTTTTAAATAAGATGGTGATCTAAGAAAGAGGATGAATTAGATTTCTCCAAATGCTTCCTAAATAATGATTTCAAAACAATTTAATGAAAAATTAAAACAATAAGCTCCTTAATGAAAAATATGATGTAAACAACAATAATTAATAAGTCTAGAAACAAATATAAACAATAATAAATGTAAAGAATGTAGGGATAGAAAGATCAAATATAAAGATTTATAAAAGTTCTGTCCTTCTACTCAAGGCACATATGTCCTCTTTGTTGGTTGTCCTCACTAACCTTCTATCCACTAATTAAATAAAGATTACAACATTATCTTTTTCCTAAGGCTTAGATAGCAATCTAACAGTCTCTACTTTCTAAGCTAAATAACAACCTCTTAATATCACAAATACAAGAGGATACCTCATCTTGATTACAAATTCACTCAATTGAAATGCAAACTAGAATACTTCTCCGAGGCTAAGTGTTTGCTTAATGAAGTATAAGGATATTGATGAATTAATACAACAAAGATGGCTTGGGTATAACAAATATGGAATTTTGGTTCTAAAACTCTTGATTTCTTTGAGAGAATGAAAATATGACTCATTGGTGCTTGCTTTCTTGTTTCTTCAACCTTCTTAATATGTTGGAATGCTCAATTTATAAAAGAATTGATGAACTAGCTGTTGGAGAAGCTTGGGAAATGAAAGCACAATTTTCTCCTTAGAAACTAGTCGTTATAGCTTGTTTAGGATGAAAGGATTAACTGATTTTGATAGGAGATCGATTGGTTCTTGAATTTCACTTAATTTTTTATTGTTACAGCTGAGGAGATTGATTGATTTTGGTACCCGATCGATTGCGTCAGCTAGATTTTGTATACTGAATGAATCTGGATGAACAATGTTTTTGGTTATCTCTTATTTTGCACTCTACTTACTAATTTGATCATAACATGAGTTAAACAACTCCAAATAAAAAACTATTTGAAGATTTAGAAACTAGACTTAAAGAGCTTTCTATCCATATAAAACTCATAATCTAATTCACTGCATTCAAATTATAGTGAATTTTCAAAACTATCCCTTATGTAGTTTTTAGATAGTTACATAGTGTTTAGTAAAAATTCAAAATCTTTTCTTCAAAAATTTGGATTTCGATTTTATTTGATCCATTAGAAAGTAGACTCAAAGAGCTTTCCAACCATATAAAATTCAAATATTAAAACTTTCTTAATTAATACAGAAAAATAAAACAAGTTTAATTTTGGAAAACTTTGTTTTTGTAAAACAACTTTTTTAAGTTAATCTATTTCTCAAAACTAATGTTATCAAAATTGTATTGAGTCCAAAATGAATAACTTTACTTTAAAAATAACAATTGCACTTTCATTTAACTTAAATAGATAATGTTTTAAAGGTAGTTTTGATTTAAGAAATAAGAAAACATAAAAAAAAGTTTGTTTAAACTTTGAAAATCATATTATTTATTTAGTACCAAAATAATAAAACTTAAGAATATGTACTAAATAAATATTTTTTAAAATCTTAATCAAGCTTATTTAACATAATGTCTTATCATTTCAGAATAAAGATCAATTCGAAAATAACATATATGTAGGGCCTGGGTACAAGAGAGTTATCATATTACCTGTCTTTGTTTCTATCTTGTAGACACCCATTTGTGTCCGACCCAATTAGGCTTATTTGTGTTTGGGCCTAACCGAACCGATTCCCTTTATATTTTTATTATTATAGTATATATTATATGGTGTCATTATTAATGTCACTATTTTTTTATTACTATATGATTATTATATTATAATAATAATAATAATATTATTATTATTATTATTATTATTAATTTTCTTTTCTTTCTCTAGTATTTTTTTATATAGTATTGATGCCATTATTATTATATTATATTATATTATTATTATTATTATGTTTTTGTTTTTATTTTTCCCCTTCTTTTACTTTTGTTTCTTTTTTCCTTTTTTATTCTAATCCATACATGCACAAAAGATGGAATAGGAATTAGAATCCCATAGTCAATGCCTTTAATGCAAAATCAACCAGAATTGAATCAAGGACCTAGGTTTACTCTCGAACAGAATCAACCCCAAGATTCAAGCCTAGATTGATTCCATCCATTTCCTAAAAATCATCTTAAGACTACCTATAAATTGGATTAAAAACCAGAGGAGAAACACACAGAAAATTCTTAGAGAAAAAAAGTTTGGAAAATTTTTGGCATAAAGGGTTTTGAGAGTTTAATTTTGGGATTTTAGGTTCAATTTAAAGCTATGGGTTTGATTTTAGGTTTCTGGGTTAGAATTAGGGTTCAGGATGATTTTGGGAGTAATTGGAGATAAATTTGGGAAATTTTTGAAAAGATTTGAAGAAATCTGGGTTCTTCTGGAAATTTTTGGGTTTTTTTGGATTTGGATAAATTTTTTTGGTGAAAGGTTGAATTTTTTGGTGAAGTTTTCAGTAATTTGTTGAATTTTTCGATCATATTCTAACCAACTTTCCAAAAACCGATGGGTTTCCAAATTATGATTGAATTTCCCAATGACTTTTCCAGAATTCGATGGAATTTTCAATTTTCAATTAAGGTTTTCGATGGATTTCTTAAATAATTCTAGAGAGAAGACAGAGCTTCTTGATTTAGAGAGAGAGGGAGTAAGAGAAATTTTGAGGCAGAAACGCTGAAGGTGGCTTATATCTGGAATAACATCATTTTGAACAACTTAGGATCCACGCATTGATCTGGTGACCCACGTACTGACCCGCGCTCTAACCCGACCCGATCGTAGATTTTTTTTTCATTTTATTTTTATTTTTTAATTTAATTTAATTTTATTTTATTTTTAACCCATTTTTTATTTTTTTGGTTTTATGTTTTAAAAAAATGTTATTTCTACCATTTTTATTTCTGAAAGTTAAAAAAAGAAAGAAAAAAATGATTCAATAAAAATCTTTCCAAATAAAAATAAAAATATTTTCTTAAAAATTTTCAATAGTCCTTTGAATAAAAACATAAAAAAAACTAAAAAATCTTTACAAAATAAATTTGTGGAATTCACCAAACTATTGGAAAATTTCATAAATTAGTTTTCAAAAAAAAAAATAAATAATTTTTATCCTCTAAACTATTGGGGGATTGCTTTGAAGTAAGCCCTACCAAACTATTGGGAGGCTTTGTTTTTTTTTTCGGAATAAAAATTAATAAATTCAATGATAGAGCCTTTTCAGAACAGGACACTAGTCTCTATGAATAATCCTGAGGTGAGAAAATTATCTTAAATTGCTACCAAACTATTGGGACAATTTTAAGATTAATTTCAATATTAAATTATTTGGTAAATTATAAATGTGATTAAGGCTTGGATGATTTAAAATCAAACTGGTACCATCATTTGGATGGGAGTTATGGGGGTGTTACAATCTTTCCCATGCATAACCGACTCTTAAACCTAACATCTATTTTCACATATTAAAATATGTTTCAGGCGGCCAATCACACCTAACCAAAAAAAGATTGGTGGTGACTTCTTTCATCCATGTCTAGTGGTAGGTCTACGGATCTATACGTTATGATAGTTTAATAACTTCGTTGGGGCATTGAAAGTCAAGCCAATAAATGATTTTTTATTATCCAAGCCTCGTTTAATAAATTTGAAATTATTCTATTCCCTTTTATTAATTATATTTGCTTTATTATTTATTTTCCTTTTCATTGTGGATACCTGTTTATTTATTTGTCTTTCTTTTTATTCATTGCTTATGTATGCTTAATTACCTATTTATTATATATATACCTATCATTCATTTACATACACATAACATAAGTCTACCACCCAGGCTCTACCTTTATGAGGGAGTAAAGTACCTAGGCCCTTGCGAGATTTCATGTCTCTGTATGGGCTTGCAAAACACTCTCACTTAGATTGAATCTTTTTCGCTTGTAGCCTATGATGGGTAAGGATTGGAATGCCTTATTAGTTTGTAATGGACCATGATGTAGGAAACAATTTGGGAACCTTTTAAAATTAACCCAAACTACATACAGTCAACCTTAATAACCTAACCATCGATAGAGCCTTGTCTTTCCACCTTTATAGTTAACCCAAAATCCAAGGTCATGCTGTTATCTTAACTTGCTATATGGTGTTTTTTTACTTGCTTTATTGAAGTGACTAACTAATTTCTTTGTTTTTTTTTTATTTTTTTTGTGCATATTCATAAACATGTTTACAGATTATATAGTGTTCTTGCCCCAAAGTTATTTCAACAAAAGCTCTCATGAATTCCACAGAACATCAGGTTTACTCCTCATCTATACTCTTTAAATGCGATTCACCTATGGATGTGAAGTTGGAATTAGAAAAGAGGCAACGAGAAGAGGAAGATTGCTTACCACCTGGTCATGTTTCTACACTCTTAAAAGAAGTTAGCCTATTTCTCAAACAAAATGATCTGAAAAGCCTATCAAATATATGGAATAGTATGACTCTTTCAAGGCATGAGGCTTTTTGTGAAAAGTTTGGGTATATTGCATATCTCTTGTCAGTGGAGGTTGACCACTCACTTATCAAGGTGATGATACATTTTGGGATCCTTCCTAATAATGTTTCATCTTTAATAAAGTTGATCTAGTATCAATATTAAAGGAGTACACAACTCTAGTGGGTATACATCTACTGTATCCAGATAGAATATACGTGAAGAAACATAAATCAAGAAGTCATAAGAAGTTGGGTCAGATTTTAGGAGTGGGAGAGGAGGTCATAGATTCATACATCTAAGAGAAAAAAGATCATAAGGGTATCCCATAAAAAATTCTCTGAGATTTCATTATCAAGCATCTAGATGATGATCAAAGAATGAATACATTTGCTCTAACTATTTATGGGTTGGTTATTTTCCCCAAGTCTTAGGCCACAATAAGATAGAAGTGGTAGATTTATTTGAGCAGATTGAAAGGAAGAGTAATCCTTTACCAGTTATCTTGGCAAAAACCATCAAATATCTGAATTTTTGTAGGCAGAATGACAAAGTACATTTCATGGGCTGCATACCCTTTTATATATATGGATGAAAAGCCATTTCGAATGCAAAAAAAATACTTTGACCAAACTTTATTTCTACACTTGGAGTTCGATTAGAGAGTTTTGTTAGAGCATCTAGCCATAAACAAAGACTTAGAAGGAATGAAAGTGTCTGCTGTAAAGGCTCACAGCTGGTCAGTTAAAATAGTTAGTTCTGTGGATGAACAGAGAACCTATGTTGTATCAATGTAGAGATAAGACAAGGGTTCCATTTTTAGGTTTATAGGGGTCAACGAGTTATGCACCATTGATGGTAGGAGACAACATAAAGTTTAATAGTTTACTCTTATGACCTGTAAGCTCAGCCAGTTTAACTGTTCATATAGGGAGCTAAAAACTTTTTAAAAGATTGATAGCATGATTAAGGCTTGGAAGAAGCCTAAGAGAGTAAGCTCAGGGCCATTCACTGATAGAGTCATTCAAGGGTATCTGATTTGAAAAAATAAGAGGGGTTAGGAGATTACATTTATATCTTAGGATCATCACCTGCTATAGGAAGAAAAGGACCAGTGGCAAAATAAAGCTAAAAAATTAGAAATCCAAGTCCATAGGATTTCCAAGGAATACAAAAAGGCTTAGAAAGTTGTTAGAGAATAAGATAATGCCTTTAAGGAGCTGAAGGAATTGCGACAAGAGCACAAGAGGTTGTGCATATAGGTGCAAGCCAAAGAAATAAACATAGATCTGCTCATGAGAATAAAAAGTTAAAAAAAGAACATGCCTAAATAGAAGATGACTTTGAAAAAATTGAACAAGAAAATCAAATGCTTTCAGATTACATTTTGACTCTGACATTAAAGTTGAATGAACAAAAAGATCATGTCAAAACCCTCATGGAAATGTATAGAGAATTATCCTATCAGGTGTGGTGCAATAAAAGAGAAGGTTTAGGAAGACAAAGATACATAGAGCACTTCATAGTTTAGATAGACAAGGCCATGATCAAAGCAGACGAGATGGCAGAAAAGGTTGAAGACTGAGAGCTTCGGTTATACCAGTAGGAGAGCATGGACAGAGGCTGCTAAACTTCACTAAGGAGGCTAAAGATCAATATGAGCAAGTTAAGCATTTCTATAAAAGGATAATATTAGATTTGATGTAAAACAGACTATTGTGGAATAAATGAAAATGTACTTTTGTTGAAATTTTTTAAGGGGCAAATATTTTCTTTACTTTTTCCATGCATTGTATCATTGTCATTCATTCATTATCATAACATCATCGTTAATTCTTAATTGTGGTACTAAGGGGCAAGAATAGCTACACATTTATACAATACCTAGGCTAGAACTAAGAGGATGGAGTAGGACAATACGAACCATCTTGAAAGAATAGAAAAGGCCCAGGAAGTACTTGAAGGGAAACTAAGTAAAATTCTAAAAGCCCTAGAAAAGACAAATAGAAAAAAATCATTAGAAGAAGATATTTCACAAGAAGCTACTGAATCAGCATATCTTTTAGGTTTCAGTCCATAACAGAATCAAATCGCATCAATTTTTTAACTTTAATAGATAACTTTTCCAAAGTATAATTACTCGGGAATGACTTATGCATCCAATCATGAAAATGTTCAAAGTTATGACAATCATGTTTTTATCAAAAAGATAACTGAGCCCATTCTACTCCCTACTATAAATGAGGCAAAAGAGAAAAAAAAGCTACAAATAGTTATGTTTTTAAAAAATTTTAAGACTGATCAGACAATGAACAGGCTCAAAGAAAGATTACGGGTTGTGGAAGGAATTGACTTTTACGGATCCATGGATGTAGTGGGACTTTGCCTAATACCAAATGTGGTGATGCCACCTAAATTTAAAATACCATAGTTTGAAAAGTATGACGGTACTAAGTGCCCCATCATGTATATCACCATGTACTATTGTAAATGATGGTACATGCTAGTAATGGAGAGCTACTGATGAATATGTTTCAAGATAGCTTGACTAGGTCTATAGCCAGATGGTACATTTAATTAGATGAGACTTGTATAAAGACATGAAAAGATTTGACTAGATCTTTTATTAATCAATACCACCACATTATTGATATGGCTCTTAACCATCTTTTTTTGCAAGGAATGAAAAAGAAAGCATCCGAATCCTTCAAGCAATATGCTCAAAGGTGGCAGGATATGGCTGCTAAAGACAAACCCCCTTAACAAAAAAAAACTATTGTGCTATTTGTAAGCACTTTAAAGTTACCATACTTTGAAAAAATGATTGGAAACGAGACTAAAAACTTTACTGATATCATGATTTCGAGAAAGAGAGTGAGACTCAAGCTGTGAGTCTTAAAAGGTGACAATGCAAAAACTACTCTTAACCTACCTACCTTACATACCACCATACAATGAACCATACTTCTGTATCTCCTTACCAATCATCCATTCGACCATCTTATCTATCTTTGCCAAGATCCCCTGCTCACCTAGTCAACACTATAAGTAATGCTAAAAAACCACGAACCAGAGAAAGACCCACATTTAATCCTATACCCATAAGCTATACGAAACTATATCAAGAGCTCTATAAAAACCATTTAATTACTCTTGTTCTTGCTTAGCAGCTTGAACCCTTACCCTAAATGGTATGATTCCATTACCTACTGTAATTATCATTTTGGAGTAGCAGAATATTTTATTGAATATTGTGTCCCCTTCAACTATAAGGTATAAAGTCTGATCAAGAAAGGGTTGTAAGCTTTAACATTAGTGGGAATTCAATACCCAATATCAGTGAAAATCCCTTATCTAATCATACAATTGGATAAAGGTAAAAGACACATAAAAAAAAAAGGTAAAAGAGATCAAGATGTCATCTAACCAGTTGTATGATGTCTTATATAAGGTTGGACTGGTATAACCAGTACACCTACATAAGAATATGCACTCTTAATCAAATGTGTAAGTATCACAATGGAGCTTCAGGGCATTTTATTGAGAAATGTTAATAATTTCATTAAAAGGTATAAAAATTGATGGACTCTTATTAAATAGAGTTATATAAAAAGTCAAGAGCTTCGAAAGACATCAGAGTGGCCATGATAGATAGGTGGGTGCCGAAACCTATCACCATACACTGTAAGAAAAAACCATAATCAATTGGAAATAAGTTTATTCCCAAACCAGTAGCTTTCAAAGTTCCATGCCTATTTCCCTATAAAGATGAAAAAATGATGCCTTGAAAATATGAGTGTGAAGTAATGATTCAGAGGTAGCAAAATGATATGTCAAAAGCTAAAATTACCCATATAATAGGTGTAGGAGGCATAACTAAAAGTGAAAAATATTACACTTAGGTAACTTTAGAAAAAAGAAAAGAGAAGCAAGTTAAACCAAAGACTTCAGAGAAAGATGCATCAAAATCTGTGCTTAAAAAAAAGGTTTACAAGTTTTTAAAGCTTGTCAAGCACAACAAATATTCTGTGGTAGAGCAACTGAATAAGATGCCAGCCAAAATTTTTCTACTATCACTTTTCTTAAACTCTGAACCACATCATAATACCTTGTTAAAAGTATTAAATTAGGCCTATGTCACCCATAATGTATTTGTGGAGTATATGAATCATTTGGCAAGGAATCTAGAAGTGCCACATTATATCTCTTTTAGCGATGATGAGATTTCATCTGAAGGTAGAAAGAGCACCAATGCATTGCACATAATTATTAAATGCAAAGGTCACATAGTAGCTAAAGTCCTTATTGATAATGGATCAGCTATTAATGTCATGCCTATGTCCACTTTTGCCAAGTTGCCCTTTGATATGTCCCATATCTAAAATAGTCAGATGGTGATTTGAGCATTTGATGAGACTAGACGAGAGGTCTTAAAAGATATTGAGTTACCTATACAGATTGGGTCGTGTGTTTTCAACATAAAATTTTAGGTCATGGATATTTCCCCATCATATAGCTACTTATTGGAAAGATCATGATCTACAAAGCAAGCACTGTCCCTTTCTTATTACATTAAAAGATCAAATTCAATGTAAAAGGATAATTAGTGATCGTGGTTAGGGAAGAAAATTTACTGGTGACCTAACCCATAAATGCCCCATATGTGGAAGCGACAGAAAAATCGTTAGAGTGTTCTTAACGATCTTTTAAACCTGTTAATACAGTGGGTGAAGAACTTAAATTCAATCAGATTATGATCAATTCGATGGTTAACAAGGGTTAAAGTATCGGGTTCAGCCTAGGCAAAAGCCTTCAAGGGATAATAGAGATTCTTAAAATTAAAGATTACAGTTACAAATCAAGATTGGGTTATGTGATGGATGAATGGCAGAGCAATAGTAAAAGGGTAAAAAAAATTGATGATCTTTCTCCATTTGAATGAAACTTTCATTCCTCAAGGATACATACACTAAGGAGCTGAAGAGGACATAAAAGTGGAACCAAAATGGAAGAAAGCTTTCGTCGATCTATCTATTCATATGGTGGATAATGAAAGTCAAAATGAGAAAGCTTTGATTTACCCTTGCCTACCGGGATATGAATTACAGAATTAGAGGGTCATCCAAATGCTTATTATTTTTAATTTTTTTCAATGTAATCACATTACCTAATTACTTATGCACAAAAACATTAGGATGGACTCTTATGTTTGGGCTTTTTATTTTTCATTATATTAATAAAAAGTAGAAGCATGCATTTTGTTCATTTCTTTCATTCCATTCATTACCCTATCAAAGTTTTTTGCCAATATTTCATATTCCATTAACTTTTAGGTCTCAAAATGAATGCAAAGGTAATCATAACAATGATTCAGGGTTTAACTTTAAAAATTCAATTAATACCAATAAACTTGATACTGAAAAAGATATTGAGGAATACACTTTATCTTCATATTTAATGAGGCTAATTGAATAGGAAGATAAATCCATTGAGCCTCATCAAGAAGTTGTTGAATTGATCAATTTGGGTGATGCCAAAAATAAAAAAGAAGTCAAGATTGGTACTTCACTCTCATCGTTGACTAACAACGATCAAAGGATTTACTTTGGGAGTTTGTGGATGTATTTACCTGGTCTTACTAAGATATGCCTGAACTCATCATTGAAATAGTAGAGCATAGGCTACTATTGAAACCAGAATACAAATCAGTGCAGCAAAAACTAAGAAGAATAAAATTGGAGATGTTGTTGAAAATCAAAGAGAAAGTTAAAAAGTAATTTGATGCAGACTTTTCTGCAAGTGGCTAAATGTCCTGAATAATTTGCTAACATAGTATCTATTCTCAAAAAGGATGAAAAGGTATAAATGTGTGTAGACTATTAAGATCTGAATAGAGCTAGTCTAAAGGATAATTTTTTTTACCTCACATAGATTCACTGGTGGATAATACAGCCTGATATTCAGTGTTCTCTTTTATGAATGGTTTCTTCAATTATAATAAAATAAAGATGGCACTAGAGGATATGAAAAATACCATATTTATCACTATGTAGGGAACATTTTGTTATAAGATCATGCTTTTTGGACTAAAAAATGTTAGGATAACTTATCAAAGAGCTATGATAACCCTCTTTCATAATATGATGCAAAAAGAGATTGAAGTGTATGTAGATGACATGATTATCAAGTCTCAAAAAAGAGAGGATCATGTGATCAACCTCAAAAAATTATTTAAGAGGTTGAAGAATTTTTGGCTCAAACTGAATCCGGCTAAATGTACATTCGAAGCCCAGTCAGAGAAGTTACTGGGATTTATAGTTAGTGAAAGAGAAATAAAAGTCAACTCGAACAAAATTTAAGCCATTCAAAATTTATCTTTTCTAATCACACAAAAGGAAGTTTGAGGCTTCTTAGGTAGATTGAACTATATTTCCCAATTCATTTCTCAACTCATTCTTAAATGCGACTCTATTTTCAAATTTTTTCGAAAGAATAATCCTAGGAAGTGGAATGAACAATGTTAAGAAGCTTTTGATAAGATTAAATAGTACTTATCAAACCCTCTAATATTATTACCCATGTTTTGGGACAACCATTAATTCTATACATAGTGGTACATGAAGGATCAATGAGATGTGTGTTGGGCCACCAAGATGAATTCGACAAGAAAAAAATAGCTATTTATTACCTGAGCAAAAAATTCACAGAGTATGAGTCAAAGTATTCATCACTAGAGAAAATATATTTTGCTTTGGGTTGGACAGCTAAAAAACTCAAGCAATATATGCTTTACCATACGACTTAGCTCATAGCTAAACTGGATCCCATCAAATACATCTTCAAGAAATCATCACTATTAGGAAGAATCACAAAATGGTAGGTGATACTTTCTGAATATGACATAGTATATGTGAGCCAAAAAGCAATCAAAAAAAATGTCATTACTGAATTCTTAACAGTTAGGGTCGCTGATGATTACGAGCCCATGAAGCTTGATTTTTCAGATGAAGAACTAATGGCCATTTCAAAGTTAGAAGAAGATGATGATGAGGAAGAAATATGGATAATGTATTTTGATGGGGCTGCCAATGCCATAGGCCATAGAATTGAAGCAATTTTAATATCTCTAACAGAACATTATTATTCTATTACAGTAAAATTGAATTTCAACTGCACCAATAATATGGCTAAATATAAGGCTTGTGTTATGGGGTTACATATTGCTTTGGATAGAAAAATTAAAATATTAAAAATGTTTGGAGACTCAGCTCTGGTCATTTATCAATTAAAAGGTGAATGGGAAACAAGAGATTCAAAACTTATTCCTTATCACAAATACATTTTAGAGCTGTGTAAACAATTCAAAGCGATTCAATTTGAACACTTGCTTTGTGAAGAAAATCAAATTGTAGATGCCTTGACTATCTTGGCCTTAATGGTACAAATTAATGATACTATAGAAATTTAGCATATCAAATTAGATATAAAGGATGTGCCAGTCCATTGTGCCAACTTGGAAGGGGAAAAAGATGGCCACCCTTGGTATCATGATATTATACGATATCTAAAGAATCAATAGTATCCAAATCGAGTAATAGAAAGTGATAAAAGAGTCTTATAAAGATTGGCTATGGGATTCTTTTTAGATGGGGAAATTTTTACAAAAAAGGCAAAGACTAGGTGTTATTACACTGTGTAAGTGCCTCTGAGGCTAAAAAAATTATTGAGGAAGTTCATAATGACGTATATGAAGCACATGCAAATAGGCATATGATGGCAAGACAGGTTATGCTAACTAGATATTACTAGTTGACAATGAAAAAAAATTACATTGATCATGCTAAAAATGTCATAAATGCCACAAATGCTAGATTTATGCTGACAAGATTCATGCTCCGCCTAGTGCTTTATATGTTATAGCACCACCTTGGCCATTTTCTATGTAAGGGATAGATATCATTAGTCTCATCACACCAAAGGCTTCAAAGTGAATAGATTTATTTTTGTGATGATTGACTACTTCACTAAATGAGTCAAAACTACCTCTTTCACAACTGTGATTAGATCGGTGGTCTGTAAATTCATCAAAGAGAAACAATTTACAAATATAAGCTTTCAAAAAAAATCATCTCAGATAATGCTAAGAATTTGAATAGCAAGATAATGCAAGAAGTATGTGTTTAGTTCAAGATCAAACACCATAATTCAACTCCATATTGTTCAAAAATGAATGACGTAGTGAAAGCTATAAATAAAAACATCAAAAAGATTACGAAGAAAATGATTGAAACATATAAAGACTAGTACTAAAAATTGCCTTTTACCCTATATGTGTATCAAACTTCTATGCACACTTCTACTGGGGCAACTTATTTTTCCTTAGTTTATGGGATAGAAGCTATATTGTTAATAGAAGTAGAGATCTCATCCTTAAGAGTTCTAGGGGAAGTGGGATTAGAAAAAGTTGAATGGGTCCAAAACGCTGTGAACAATTAAACTTCATTAAAAAAAAATTAACGGCACTTTGTTATGGCCAATTGTACCAAAAGAGGATGATAAGAGCTCATGACAAAAAGGTTAAATCTTATCAATTTTGAGAAAAAAAGTTGGTATTGAAAAGAATTCTCTCAAGTCAGCATGATGATAGGGGAAAATGGATTTCAAATTGGAAAAGACTATATGTGGTTAAAAAAGTATTTTCATAAGGAGCCTTAATCCTGTCAGAAAGGGATGGATATGACCTTTCTAGTCCTATTAATTTTGATGCAGTAAAGAAGTACTTTGCTTTATTCTAAAAAAAGAAAGTTCAAGTTAAAAATTTGAAAGGACGGCTTAAACCCCGAAAAAAAAAGAGTTCAAGTTAAAAACCCAAAAGGATAGTTTGAACCCGAAAAAAAAAAGTTCAAATTGAAAACCTGAAAGGATAGTTTAAACTAAAAAAAAAAGTTCAAGTTGAAAATTCGAAAAGGCGATTTGAACAAAAAATAAAGGGGGTTCAAGTTGAAAACCCGAAAAAGTAGCTTGGATCTAAAGAAAAAGGTTCGAGCTGAAAACTTTAAAAGGTAGCGTGAATAGAATACAACATCACTTGGAAGGCATACTCGGGACAGTGAACTTCAAAGAGCTTTAAAGTGTCAGGGCATCGTATTTTGATTGAGTTTTTTAAGGAGATCTAAAATTTGTTATCATGGATCTAATCATTTATCTTGGGGCATTGTTACCTCAAATAACCACTCTTGAATACTTTTTTTTTTATCTTTATACCATCATTTGTAATTTATTGCTTATCCAAATAAATGAAAGCAATCTTATTATTCTCTCTTAGTTCTATACATTGCTAATATATTTGTCATTTCTCTTAATAGCTTGCCATTAATGGAAGAAGTGCACAACTTGCATCCCACACTTTAAAATTGGAATAATGATTAATAATTGAATAAAGTCATAAGAAGTGTGTGTTACTTTGAATGATTAAAGGAGACAAGAACCGAAGATGAACTCCTTCAAAATAAGAGCAAATAGCTTTTATAGCCTTCATAGAATTTAATTCAAGCTAATAAATGATGGTTTCTTTGCCAAAGGTGTGTAGAAATGAGAATGCAAAAGCCTTAGTACCATATTTAATGTTTTATTTACCTCATAGACAGGGTATGCACCTACATCATTCACTTAATCTTGGCTTAGTCCAAATTATCTCTCAGACTCGTGGTTTCATCCTGATCATTTTTATCTCGACTCAATCTTGGTCAATTTATTTTGACTAGTGGTTTTATCCCGATCGCTTGATCTTAGTTCAGTCTAGATCATTTCTCATGATTTGTGGTTTTGTCTCGGTCATCTTTGACCTTGACTCAGTCTTAGTCATTTTATTTTGACTCATAGTTTTACCTCGGTCACTTGATTTTGGCTTAGTCTAAATCATTTCATATGATTTGTGATTTTGTCATGATCATTTTCAACCTCGACTTGATCCTGGTTGTTTTATTTTAACCCGTGATTTCATCTTAATCACTTGATCTTAGCTCAGTTTAAATTATTTCTTATAATTCGTGGTTTTATCCCAGTCATTTTCGACATAGACTCGATCTTGATCACTTTATTTTGACTCGTGGTTTTATCTCGATCATCCAATCTTGGCTTAGTCCAGATTATTTTTCAAGTTCACTGTCAATTTAACTCAAACGAAGAGGGTGTCTAACAGAGATGTGCAAAGAGGAGCAACTGTAAACATCCATTTGTGTCCGAGCCTAACCGGACCGATTCTTTTTATATTTTTATTATTATAGTATATATTGTATGGTATCATTATAAATGTCACTATTATTATTATTATTATTATTATTATTATTATTATTATTATTATTATTATTATTATTATTATTATTATTATTGTTATTGTTATTATTATTATTATTATTATTATTATTTTCTTTTTCTTTCTCTAGTATTTTTGTATATAGTATTTATGCCATTATTATTATTATTTTATTTTTATTTTACCTATTCTTTTACTTTCTTTTCTCCTTTCCTTTTCTATTCCAATCCACATGTGTACAAAAAGATGGAATCAAAATTACAATCCCATGGTCAATGCCTTTAATGCAAAATCAACCAGAATCAAATTAAGGACCTAGAATTACGCCTGAACAAAATCAATCCCAGGATTCAAGCTTGGATTGATTCCATCTATTTCCTAAAAATCATCCTAAAATTGCTTATAAATTATATTAAAAATTAGAGGATAGACACACAAAAATTTCTTGAAGAAAAAAAATATGGAAAATTTTGGGCAGAAAAGGTTCTCGGAGTTTAATTCTGGGACTTTGGGTTCAATCTAAAGTTGTGGGTTTAATTTTAGGTTTTTGAGTTAGAATATGGGTTCAGGATGATTTTGGGAGTAATTGGGATAAAATTTGAGAAATTTTGAAAAAATTTAAAGAAATCTGGGTTTTTTTGGAAATTTTTAGGTTTTTCTGGGTTTGGATAAATTTTCTGGTGAAAGGTTAAATTTTTTGGTGAAGTTTCCAGTGATTGGTTGAATTTTTCAGCCATATTCTGACCAACTTTCCAGAAACCGGAGGGTTTCTAGATTTTGGTTGAATTTTTCGAGACTTTCTCAAAAATTGATGGAATTCCTAATTTTCGGTTAAAGTTTTAGGTGGATTTCTTGGAGAATTCTAGAGAAAAGGTAAAGCTTCTTGGTCTAGAGAGAAAGGGAGTAAGGGAAATTCTGAGGCAGAAACGCTGAAGGTGGCTTATATAGTGGCCTGGAATGACATCATTTTGAGCAACCTAGGATCCACGCGTTAACCTCGTGACCCATGTACTAACCCACGCTCCAACTCGACTCGATCACAAGTTTTTTCTTTTTCATTTTACTTTTATTTTTTGATTTTATTTTATTTTTAACCCATTTTATTTTATTTTTTTTGGTTTGTTTTAAAAATGTTATTTTTATCATTTTTATTTGTGAAAGTAAAAAAAAAAAGAAAGAAAAAAATGATTCAATAAAAATCTTTCCAAACAACAATAAAAATATCTTCTCAAATAAAAAATTTCGAAAGTCCTTTGAATAAAAACATAAAAAAAATCTTTAAAAAAATATTTACAAAATAAATTTGTAGAATCCACCAGACTATTGAGAAATTTCATATAGTTTTCAAAAAAAATAAGAAAAATAATAAATAATTTTTATCCTCTAAACTATTTAGGGGATTGCTTTGAACTAAGCCCTACCAAACTATTGGGAGGCTTTATTTTTTTTCAAAATAAAAATCAATAAATTTGACGATAGAACCTCTTCAGAACGAGACATTAGTATCTATGAATACTCCTGATGTGAGAATTATTTTAAATTGCTACCAAACTATTGAGACAATTTTAAGATTAATTTTTAATATTAAATTATTTGGTAAATTATAAATATGATTAAGGCTTGGATGATTTGAAATCAAACAGGTATCGTCCTTTGGATGGGTGTTGTGGGGGTGCTATAATATTTTTCAAGCGTAATTGACTCCCGAACCTAACATCTGTTTTCATATATCATAATATATTTCAAGTGGCTAATCTTACATAATCAAAAAAGATTGGTGGTGACTCCTTTCATCCATGTATTGCTGTAGGTCCATGGATCTATACGTTATGATACATCTTCATACATAATAAAAATTTAAAATCATACTCATTTTTATTCCCATTCAGGTAAAAAGTTGGATTCCTTATTGGGTATGGGTAAGATTGACATCCTTACGTTCTATTTTTTAGTTGGTTGTATCTTTTTCTATATTGATAGTATCATTTTGTGGTTTTGTTATACATGTTTTTTTTTTTGCGCAATCGACCCCACTTTTTTGTTTTGTTGTTTTGTTTAAACTGTCTAATATGTTTTGTTTGGTTTGTGTCTTTTTGTATGGTTATTTTTAAATGCAGTATGAAAAAAAAATCTGAGATTGATGTCTTAAGTGGTGGTTCCACAATTGCTATAATCAATGTTCTAAAAGTTTGAAATTTATAAATGGGAAATTTTATTATTCAAACCCAAAGCATGAAAAATAAAAGTCCTAAGCTTGCGTAAGACTAATTAGTATGGTGTTACTTTCTTTATATGAATTTTACACATATATATTATGTTTTTACACAATAAAGAAACACAATTTTTGTTTATTAATTTTTTTCCACTCTAATCTAATAGTTGTAAACTTTGAATGATAATGGAGGACACCGTTAATGGAACTAGGTTGATGGCTTTTGATTCAATGGTTGAACAACTCATTGGTAAAATTATTGGTAAGATTATTAGAGCCTCTTGATAAAATGATTTTTTTTGTTGTTATCAAGAAGTTGATTGATCAAAAAAGAATTTTCAAGATTAACCTTACTAAACAGGCAATTAAAACTGGTGTTCTTGCATTTGCTATCAACAAGAGTTTCTTCATTAGTGAATAAAGATCACTTTTGAGAACCAAGGTGACATTTTCTTTTATGCCCGTTGTTCTATATGAATAAATTGTTGATCTTGGATTGATGGTTGAAAAACAATAAAGTGTTACATAGATACCTATTATTATTCCAACTGATTTGTTTTTAAAAGAATCACTTACAAAAACAAAAAGGAATTAGGTTTTGATTTATAATTTTTTGAATAGAATTAATGTTTGATGAATCAATTTGCTAGAGTCCTATATATTCATATTGAAATTTTTGAATATAAAACAATTGAGCATCTATTTTGCAACATCAGGAAACCCACTTCACCTTTGTTGTATCAAATGGTGACTCTAGAACAATAGACATTGAAAGATATAGCTACAAAAAATCTATTTTTAGGTGTTATGTTTTGTTGTGGCTAATTACTGATTACATTTCTTTTTGCTGCTTTTAAGAATATGTCTGAGTCTTTTCTTAGCACATTATATGCTTTGTTGATTCACTTTTGTTTACCTTAAACTGTAGCTGGCAAAAACTATTCCTGTTGGAACATATATTGAATCACAATACATTAGTGATGAACAGCATCTAAAAAAACTTAAATCCAAGTTTTTCAAAACTCAATTCACTTTTAATATTAAACGCTTAGATCATGTTTGGTGTATAAGATGATAAATAGAATATGATATAATTATATTATATTATGTTTGGTTTGTATATAAAAAAAGGAATAAGATTACCAGAATGATTAATTATCCTTTTGATATAGAATGATTCAATCCTTTCTAAGTGGAAATGATTGTTTTTAACCCATAAGATTAAACTTACTAGCATGTTTGATGCATAAAATTATTAATATGATAGATTGATTATTTTTAATTCATGAGATTAAACTTACTAGCATGTTTGATGCATAGAATTATTACCTATCTCATTTTTTATTTGTATCTAAAGAAAGGGATATAGATTGCAAAAAAGATTAATAATCTCTTGGTATAAAATTATTTAATCATTCTCAAGTTGAAATGATCATTTTTAATCATAGGATTAAACTTATATCTCTAATTATACCCTTAAAAATTACATCAATAATTTAAATTATATAAATTTTAAGAAATGATAATTTTGACAAATAAATAAATTATCTTATCTTAATCCTTATATACATTAAACACAAAATAAGATAATATTATTTAATCTAATACTATTTATAATATCATTTTATCCTATCTTATCATAATCTTGTATATCAAACATGACCTACATATCCTATTATACATTTAAAAATTATATCAATAATTTAAATTATATAAACTTTGAGGAAGGATAATTTTGACCAATAAATAAATTATCCTATATGTTTTATTATACATTCAAAAATTATATCAATAATTTAAATTATATAAATTTTAAAAAATGATAATTTTGACTAATAAATAAATTAGTTTATCATAATTTTTGTACATATTAAACATAACATATGCTGATATTATTTAATCTAATTCTATTCATAATATCATTTATCTTATCCTATCATAATTTGATATATCAGATACATTCTTACTTAATTAATTATATTAGTATTTCGTTGATAAGAAGCTTAAAATAATGATTCAAATCATTGTTGTATATTGTTGTTTATCTTCAAGTATATATGTGCGTATAGGAGTATATAAAGAAGTATATATTTTATTATTAATTTTATCATTATATTAATAAACTGATTATTCGATACTTTAATTTAAGTAATTCATATTTTAAGCTCAATAGAAATATATGACATTCTTTATAAACTTTTTTTAAAAAAAAATTTCATAACTTTTATGAAAAAAATAAGATCAAGCAAAATACTCACGTTCATCCCTTTTTTTTTTTTTTTTTTTATCTCTTGCATTTTTTTAAGTTAATTTTTTAATAAAAAATTGATTAAATAAAAATAACAAAATAAAAAAAATTTGGCCCGCGACAGCGTGCTGCTGTGTTGCTAATTTAATTAATAGTTACAAAAAATTGAGAGTAACGTGTGGATAAGTTTTCATTCATTTTTGAACACGTGAACGTAAAGAAGTTAGTAGGCAGTACATAGGGTTAGGAACTTCTTAAAATTTTTATTTTATCTTTTATTCATATAAATACAAATATGAGTTTTGAAAGTTTTTGTTTTATCTCTCACTCATATGAAAATAAATATGAGTTTTGAAAAATGTAAAACGGGTTCTATAAACTATAAACGTAATGCTATTACACTTTCTTAATTTTCAAGCATTTTTGTTTCACGTTTCAATTTAATTTATCTTACGTTTATAGACTTGATTTGATCTTAGTAAATTTATCAAATCTATTTTTTTCCTCCCTTATTTTCACTCTTGCTAGAAATATCAAGAATGAGAACCTTTAATTGCCACCGTCCTAAAAAATCAACCAATAATATCTTATTTACATTTTTGTTTGTGAAAAAAATTAAACACCAAGTGAAATTAAAATAGAACATTAATGGATTTAAATCGATAAAACTAACAATAAATCGCTCAATTTTAATTAAATAAGTTCTATTTTTTTGGTTAAGGAGATTACATCGATAGACTCTCGATTTCAATGGTTTTAACTGTAGGTTTTATTTTTTTTTTTTAATTTTTTAGATCCGAATTGATAAAAAAGTGGAAATTCAAACATTAAGTATTTAAAATAAATAAA
Organism: Durio zibethinus; assembly: GCF_047325235.1. Taxonomy (NCBI): domain Eukaryota; kingdom Viridiplantae; phylum Streptophyta; class Magnoliopsida; order Malvales; family Malvaceae; genus Durio; species Durio zibethinus. Next base: position 18,936,799 of record NC_143182.1, read on the forward strand.
ACATTATTAATTTCCTCACCCTTAGCCTTCAGCTCTTCTATCTTTTTATTCGTTTTTTTACTGAAACCTTAAAATCCCTAATTTCCTAACACAACCCCCTCTCAGCCTCTCTGCCGCTCGTTGCTCGATCTCCCCTCTCCTCACAGCACACCCGTCTCTCCAGTCCTGTCGCCTCTCACGTCTTACCTCGAAGCAACCTTCATTTCACCCCAATTTTACTTCAAATCAGTATTCTTTCTCATCTTGGCTTCTTTCCTCCAACTCTGAAATTATTTTTGATCTCCTCTGATTATCTCCTCCAAATCGGTTTCTCTTCTCCGAATAGATACTCTCTCATCTCGGTTCGCTGCTTGTATCCTCCAACTTTTAAGAATCTCACGCTAAGGTAAACGATTTTGATTGTTATTTTTCAGTTTATCTTCTTTTATCACTTACACTCAAAAGAGATCCAGAGTCTCCAAGAGTCAGATCTTTCTTTCAAGTAAGCAACATGTTGTTTTTTAGACTTTGATTTAGATTTTCAAGCTCTTATTGGCGTTGATTGTAAGAATTAGTTGATGCTCTTGTTGTCCTTGATTTTAAGAATTTAGATTTTTCTACAGTCACTTAGTACTAATTTCAGAGGCAAGGTGATAGTTTTTACGCAATTACTGCGTGATTAGAGTTGTTATAACTGTTGATTAACGTGTGGCCAAAAAAAAAAAAAAAACTGTTGATTAACACTAAGTTTTGTATGATTAGCATTGTTGAACAAAGAACACAGAACAGAAAAAACCAACCATAACTGCCGTTTCAGTTAATTTCGGTTTGCATTCTATAGTTGGTCGGTTTGGTTTTCGCAATTGATGAAGTCGGTTTGCATTCTATAGTTGGTCGGTTTAGTTTTCCCAACAGATGAAGTCGGTTTAGTCACTTTTGAGTTTTACAACTGAATTAATCTAACCTACCGATTGCTCTGCCCTAAGTGAAGTAAAACTGTAAAAGCAAGCAATTTATACGGCAGTTTTGAAATTTGAGGAGTCCAAAACTGGAAAGCTGGAAAGCTGAAGCAGGGGTGAGAGTTTTGGGCATTAACACTAAAAACACTGAACAAAACACAAAACCTAATGGGTTGTTGCCTGCATACTTAAGACTCCATTCTCTCTTTCATTATTATGACTTTGATTTTACTGTCTCTTTAGACAGAAACAAATAGGGAAAAAAAAAGAAAGAAAGAAGCCAGCATTGTTGCAAAAACTATAAGGGCATGGCCTCAACCGAGAGCTCCAGATCTTCAACTGCTGGGTCTCCTGATTCATACATAGGTAGCTTGATAAGCTTGACTTCCAAGTCTGAAATCAGATATGAAGGTGTTCTCTTTAACATCAACACTGAAGAATCCAGCATTGGTTTGAGAAATGGTAAAAAAAGACTCCTTTTCTTTTCTGGGTTTTGTTTTGATATTTGAGCTCTGTAGTGGATTTTTACTTTGTGGGTTTTGTTTGTTAGGGTGAAATAGTTTATTTTGAATTGTTACTGCGAGGTTGATTTGGGATGCTTTCAAAAGTTTCACTTTTTCTTCTTTTAAGTTCTTTGTTGTGTCATTGGGTTTAATAAAGTTTGTAAGTGAGATGAATGTTGACTGTTTAAGCAACTGGACAGAAGATCCAGGACTGTAGAAGAGAAAGCCAATCAAGTGGGTAACATAGAGAAGCAAAACAAAAAGAGTGTTATAAGGCTTAAAATATAGGACAAATACAAAAGAATTTGTTTTCTGATTTACTTTCAAACATCTGATGTTTATCTTAATTTACAGGACCTCTTGGCTGCCAACTAAAATTAATACATAACACTATTGCTAGTATGTTTAACATAACAACTTTAAAATGCATAAGAGTGTTACGTTTTACAGCTCTTAAAGATAACTAAGCAGCAGCAATTAATTTGGCACTGCTTGATTTCGGCAATAATTGGGGATTTTGATTGTTAGTGGTCTATGCTAAAATGTTTGTAAAATAGTTAATGCTAGTTTGTCATACCATGAAGTTTGTTGGAAATTTTAATAAAAAAAGTGAATGATAAATGGAAGGTTAAGTATTAGTATTGACATGGATTGCTATAACAGTAAGAATAAAAAAATTGAAAATTTTGGCTTATTCGAAATAAAATAAATAAAATGGACATTGTATCTGTTGTAAAATTGGATAATAGATTTAGAAGAAAGAACTTGCTGTAACCATCTATATAATGTTGCTCCATTCAGACTAGAGAGGGGTATGGCTGTTAGGGCGGCAAATGTGAGAATCTTGCTCCTTCTAATGTTATTGCTTTGCTTGTGGTTATGAAAGGCCTAGTCTATGTTAACTGATTATTCTTGTTCTTTTGGGTGTTAAGATGTAACCATGTCCTTCTAAATAACTTCTATTCCTTCAATATTGCAGTAAGGTCATTTGGAACAGAAGGCCGGAAAAAAGATGGTCCACAAGTTCCAGCAAGTGATAAAATTTATGAGTACATACTCTTCCGTGGTAGTGACATCAAGGTATACCAAATATTATGGGAAATAATGAACATTGATAGTGCTATTATCTACCTCTTCAATTATGAAGTTTCACTCTTGGCAATTGATCGCGGATAAAGCACTGGACACTGAATTTGAATTTTGGTCTTAGAATGCAGTTTTTGAGGAAATGCTGAATTGTTGTAGAGTAGGAAGGGCAATTTCTCTGGTTGCAAGTATCTTATTTTTCTTCAGTTATGGTGCCATAAGTTGTTTATCTGCTATCCAGACGTGGGGCAAAAGAGGCTAGAAAATGCAAAACTTGTTTTGTTGCTTGATCACCCTTTTATTATTGCTTGTAAAGTGTGTTAGAAGTTTCTTTTGGCTCATATTAAAACACTTTCCAAGTTTCAATATTTTCTTGGTGTTTTAAATTCATTCAACAAAACTATTTTCCTTGAACAATCTTTATGGGATTCAAATTTATCTCATATCTTTTTTCTATAATTATTCAATATGGTATTACATAGCCAGACTTCAATAACACTGACAGTTTTGATCCCTTTTAAAGGGGAGATTTCTTGGTAGAATTGACTTTTTCATGCTATGGTGCTTAGTTGTGGCAAGCACCATATCTCAGCAGCCACTGATGTATTAACTTTTAGCATTTGTTTTATTAACTTTTAGCTTTCATTTTGCCAAGGTGCAGTAGGACTTATTGTTGTATGTTAGTGCCAAAGCATGTCATAGGATTGCAAATGATATTTACCTGGCGCTCAGTCTGGCTAGCAGGCTAAAGTTTTTGTGTACCATTTTATTAGTGCTTGACTCATATGACATTTTAAATGACCTCATATGTAAGATTAATCTTTGCTGCTTAACCTCATGGTGCTATTGAAAGCTGTGATTATGTTGCTAGGAGAGAGTGTAGATTTCACACTACTGAATCCAACATTTTAGATTTATCTGCGCAAAAGTTGAAAAAAAGAGTTATCTGTACTCAGGGATTGTAGTTTAGATACTTCATTTGCTATTGGCCAAAATAAGATGGCTCATTTGCTAGATTGCAATTTGATTCCATCTAGTTTTAGTGAAGAAGGAAAATTTCTTGTTCTCTTATTTAAGCCTATTATCCCTCTTAGTGTCTTCAATGCGTTCTGTTTTCTTTTTCTGCATTTGTTTACAGGACTTGCAGGTTAAATCTTCTCCTCCAGTTGTGACCCCAGCCCCTGTACACAATGATCCAGCTATTATACAGGTAGAGGAAAGAAAATGATTTTTATATATTGCTATTTTGTACTATTAATATATAGCTTTTGAAACCAGTAAATTATGTTGGATTCAGTATTATGATCAAGTTTATATGGAATGATATTTACAATATTTCTGGATCTGGGGTATCATTGCAAGTATTGTACTCTCTAGTGAAGAAATAATTAAAATGCCTTTTTAAGTTTTCTGAGTTATATCATAATTTTGGTGTTTAGGATATTCTACGCATTTGAATTGGGTTTAGGGTTTAGCTTATAAATATCAATGTTATTTCTGTTTCTAGTAGTTTTGAACAATGACTTATTGAGAAGTCAGAAAATTGTTATGGGATTTTGCCCTTTCCATCGGTTCGCTCTGGTTTTCTCTCCCTCGATCTCTTATTTCTCCAATTTCCTCTGTTTCTTCCCTCTTATTCTTAATTTCCCTCTAATTACTATTTCCTCGCTTCATCCCCTTCTTGTTCATCACTGTGCTTAAAGTTGTCTTATCTATTGCTAAGATGTGTAGATATGCATAATCAAATTAATTTGAGGCTAGCTGATGTAGGGCAAGTATCTCAATGCTCAATTTCCTGAAAATTCTCAATACTTCAATAATCAAAGTCTCCTAAAGCTATTGCAACTTAGGTATTATTTATAACTGAACCTAAACCCTAATAAAACATAAAACACCAATCATCTAAAGCCCTAACATTAATAAAATAAGTAAAATATTAATATTAAATAGCTTGAATAATAAAAAATAGCCTAGATAATTATAAAAGTTACAATCAAACTCATAACATGTAATATAAAGTCCTAAATAACTTGGTCTCTTAATTAGGAACTTAATCTCTTAATTAGGATATCTCTGTCCTCCATCACTAGCTCTGAGTTTATTTTTGACTGCAGTTTTATGTTTCAAATAGCATTACAAATTGGTATTTTGAGGGGTTATTGGAATCAATTTTTTTTTTTTTTCAAACTTCAATATATATATATATATATATATATATATACACACATCTGTATTAATGACTTTGCTGACAGTTGTTCTAATTCCTTTCTTTTGCAGTCTCATTATCCCCAGTCAGCAATTGCATCCACTGGCTTGCCTTCTTCTGGTACTGGATCTATGCAAGATCCAGGTTCCCAAACTTCATCTGTTGGACTTGCTGGGCCAACATATGTAGGCAGTCTTCCATTATATCGACCTGGTGCAAGTTTAGGGCCATGGGGTTCATCAACTGCAACAACCGCAAATGGTGGGCTTTCCATGCCAATGTACTGGCAAGGTTACTATGGGTCCACATATGGTCTTCCTCCGCAGCAGCAACCTCTGCTTCGACCCCCACCTGGCTTGTCAATGCCACCTACTATGATGCACTCTATGCAATATCCAGCCATGAATGTGTCATTACCTACTGCAGCTTCTAACATGCCAGCTTCTCAGTTGTCTGAAAATATTCCCCCTTTGCTGCCACCCTTTGGTACTGGCTCCCTGAATTTGCAATCTTCTGTGCTTCCAATGCAGTCTTCCACAGTACTTTCAGACTCATCAGCTAGTCTGAATCCAGATAGTGCTTCTGCTTCAACTCTTCCTACTGCAGCTCCAAGTACTAGCTTGCCATTGGTATCTCCATTGAGTTCTGCTTTAGATAAAAGTGCTGTCATGTTGTCTCTTTCTGACAAACCTAAGACAGTCTCTGATCCCACAATGCCAGTCAAAGGCATGTCTGATTCTGCTTCCTCCAACATGGGGACAACAACTGCAATTTTGAATGATGGAATGCTTCCTTCTTTAATAACCCCAGGCCAGCTTTTACAATCTGGAGTAGTCACAGCATCTTCATCTATATCTTCACATATAGCTCAGAAAGATGTGGAGGTTGTGCATGATTCATCTAAAGAGTCAACATCAGCACCTGCAACAGCACCAATTTCAGCAAAAGCACCACCACCTGTGTCAGCACGAGTACCACTGCCAGTGTCAGCACAAGCATCGCCACCATTGTTAGCACATGCACCACCACAACCACTGAAAACAGGACAGGAACCGATATTGCCTTCACCTTCACCTGCTGATCAGAAGGTATTGCTTCAAGTATCTTGTTTGCTTTATGCAAAGTGAAAGGGCTGTGAAACGGGAGGAGCTTTGATAACTCCTGTGACATTTAGTTTTCTTTGAGAGAGAAGGGATGGAGATGGATCGGTGTCTTCTTTTCCTTCGTGTTCCCCATTCCTCTTCCCTACCCCTGCCCTCTCTCTCTCTCTCTCTCTCTCTCTCTCTCTCTCCTTGGTTTGTAGGCTCCATTGAATTGCTCCCTGTTTTTGACTCTCACTTGGTTCATTTCTGAAATAGTGAGGTGTATTCAATGCCTTTTGTTCTTAAATTCCAAATTTCATTACCCCTAAAGAAAAAAAATAAAAAGAGAGAAAAACATGAATTTGTTGGATTTCTCGGCTAACTGCAGGCATCTGAAAATAAATTTTACCACTAGAAAATTTAGTGTTTAGACTTTAGATGGCAATTCACCATAATAGGGCATAAGAATTTCCAATTTGAAGTTTCGTAAATGGTATAATTTGGGGAGTTCAGTTCTTTTTAGACCCTTTTTTATTTGAAGGAACTCCGCATCTTGACTCTGAAATCCAACACAATGGTGATTTGGTGTCAGTGAACTAATGTTGCTAACTTCTCAAGAGGAATTTCAAACTACTTACCTCTCAAAAACATGGTGACCAAGTGCCTAATCCATTTTTTAACTCATTGAATTTAGAAATGTTTTCCCTTGAGTAATGTTGACATGTTTTGACTTGTCCATTCAGTTTATCTCTTGTTTCCTTTTTGACAGATCAGGGATTATATTACTAGGTTTCTTTAGTCGTTATCCTGTGGCTGGTTTGACCATTGTCTATTAATTGCTTTATCTTTCCCAATAGTTAGGATGCATACTTTTAATTACATGGCTTGAAATGGTTACATATTTGCTGACATGCAATTTTCCCCCCTTTTTGGTGCATTTGCTGTTGGTTCTTCACAACCCTCCTAGCTACATGGAGCTCCAATACACACTCATCATAGTTATAGAGGAGGACGTGGAAGAGGAAGAGGAAATGGGGTATGTTTTCTGTTTCTTTGCATTGCCTGATTTTTATTTATGATGCATATGGTGGCAATGCTAATATTCTGGGAGTGAATTAGCCGTGTTGGTGTCTCTGATGAATAATAATGGAATGGAAGTTTGGGAAAGGTTGTGCAATATTGTTTACTTGACAACCATTGTTATACCTTTTTAACTTGGTTGCCCTACCTTTTTCTCTTCATAATTCAAAATTTGTCTTGGCCTACTCAACAGTCATATTTATTCAGGTCATTTTGAAAATTATAATAGATTTATTGCGATGAAACCATGATGTGACAAATGAAATTTCTATATTAGATTTACCAACAAAATCTGGGATAATATACTTGGATGGTCTTGAACATGTGGAAGTGATGCAAAAGAGCATATACTGAACTGAAACTTTCATCTGTGTTCCCTTCTAGTGTGTGTGAGCTTGCAGACAAGCATTTGTGTTCTCCAGATTGCATGGTGTCATTTGGGTCAGTTTAGTTTGATTATTTCACTCCAAAGGTTGAGGTAAAACAAACATTTCAAACAAATTTTTTTTTCTTGCAAACTTTACGATGTATTCTTATTGCAGTATAATCATGGAATTGACTGACCATGATAATGGAATTCCTAAGCATTTTAAAGTTTTATGATTCATCAAATCTTACATTAAAAAAAGTAAGTTAAAAGTCTTTAACATTTTTAACTTCCTTTCTCCATAAAGGAAATGATATTACCAACTGAATCCTACTAGGAAAAGACACATTTGAATATTATGGCTTGTTGCTTCCAAAATTGATAGATTAAATTAATTATTCAAACTACTGTTAAAATGAGAAAATTAAGGGGGGGGGGAACGAGGAATGTACTCTTCTATCAATTAGAAGTCTTTTTATTTATCCAAAAGTGTATAATTGATTCTGTTGCTCATTGCTTTGCCAACCTTGATGAACTTACAAGGCCTACAACCTATTGCGTCCAATGGCTTAGGTTGATTTTAATGTTAAAATTTGGTACTGCAGATTTCACGATCAGCAACAAGATTTACAGAAGAATTTGATTTCATGGCGATGAATGAGAAATTTAACAAGGATGAAGTTTGGGGTCATCTTGGCAAAAGTAGCCGAGCTCCAGAAGATGCTGATGATTTACAAAATGAAGATGGTATTGGATCCTCAAAAGTGGAGGCTAAGGTAGTCCTCTCTGTCTACCCAACCCATGTGCATGTTGGTGCCAAACACGTTTATATGATTTGGTTTTAGATTCTTTTTGTTTATAATTATTTTTCTTCTTTTGCAGCCTGTATATGTCAAGGATGATTTTTTTGATTCCTTGTCCTGTGATTCTCTTGATGGTGGCTCTCGTGATGGGAGAGCTAGATTTTCAGAGCAAATGAAAAGAGATACAGAGGTACAATATTCCATTTGCATTATTCCCTTCATTGGAGTATTTAAATGTATATATTTGTATGTGTATGTGTTTGTGTTTCTGTGAGCCTTTAACTCTATTTGTCTGTATGCTGTAGTCATGTAGAGTAGAAATATACTTACAACTGCTAGTATATTATTATTATTATTATTATTATTATTACCATAGTTTGGTTGGGAAGAGAGAACGGGGGTGGCGGGTTGGGTGGGCTTCTTGATGTATGACAAGTTCAACCGGGAATAGAAGGAATTGGAACCTAATTTGAGCAAAGTAACAATGGTTAAAACTGACATTGGTTATGGCTTCTAGGCTTGTGATGGAGTTTGCCTAATTCTCTGGCGTATTATTTGATAGTGTGCATTTTTTTTTTTTTATCAGCATGAATGATCTTAAATTCTTGATAAAAGTTTCTCTTTACAATATCTATGTAGACCTTTGGCGATTTCCCAAGGCATCGTGGTGGTGGTAGAGGTGGTGGACGTTTTCATGGTGGTCGAGCACGTGGTTCATATTATGGAAGAGGCTATTATGGTGGTGGGAGGGGTAGGGGATATGGCATGGCAAATCGTACCACCTAGTTAGCGGCAGCCAAATTGAGCACAGTTAGAAGATCAAACTGCTAGCAGAAATGTATGTGATGTTCCCTTCAAATTGAAGATGTTTATGATGGCCTTTGATTGTATTCCTACAATGGTTGCTGCTTTAGGATTTGACTATTGAGCTATAGAAATAAGCAAACCCCAGAAGACAAAAGTATTTCCATATTTCCCTGCCGCACAAGGTTTTCTATGGATGTAAGATATTTAAAATATCTTTAATTTAATTTGGATACATAAACATTTCCTTGAAAATATATGATATGAACCTAAAAAAGGTAAGAAAAAAAAGAATATTGGGTTTGTCAAATGAGTACTGAGAGAGGGGTAAACAGGTCAATGACACGTTAAGCATCTAGAGAAGCGTAGGCACTTGGAAAGCCCCAGAAGGGGGGCTTTTATTTGTGTCCATAATTTGCTCGATACACATTTTTATGACAAAAGTATTCCATAATTTGTTCAATAAACATTTTCCATGACAAAAATATTCTTAAAGTAAAAGGGCTTTATTTATCTTATTAAATTGGCATTTTAATCTCTCAATACACTATTAGATCTGTACCTCCGAAAATGTAATAAATTTTTTTGGATATATATTTTAGAAAATATAAAAGATAAATAATCGAATTATTATTATGTAGCTGTCTACGGCACTGGGAACGAATTCTGCATCATTTGGATCTACAAGACCATTAAACACACTCGAAGCTAAATCATTATTAGCCATACTGATTTAAAAAGGTCTCTTCGTTCAGAAGGATGAGAGAAGCGTTTATAGATATGCAAATCTGTAGGTTTTAAAGACTTAGAGATTTGCATTTTTGTAAATTTTGAAAGCTTATGGATTTGTATTTTTATGTAGTCTTTTAGAGTTACGAAAAAGTAAATTTGTAAACTCATGCAATTTATGAAAATTTGTTTGTTGTGATTCACGATTTCACGCCAAAAATAATGCAATAAACCAGATTCAATTTAATCAATGTTTAACAAAAATCAAAAGAAACTTATCTCAATATTGGAATTGACTAGCTGGATTTAGTATGAAAGTTGTGATTTTAGGGATTGATTGAAGATTTTTAGTCTTAACTTTGGTTTTAGGGTTTAATTTTAGGGATTGAAGAAATGGAGAATGAATCTAAAAATGGACAAGGGGGAATGAGTTGAAGGGTATGTAGGGGATAGAAGAAATGTTTTTGTTGGCTGTAATGAGTAAAAATGTTGATTTATGTTTTAAATTTGGAGTGTTGTTAGAAATTGGGTGCGAAGAGCAAATGTTGCTAGTATTTAGAGGCTCCTTAAGAAATTAACTCCACACTCTCACTTTTTTATTATAAAAATATCTTTAAATGAAATTACTTAATTTTTGACAAATTATCTTTTGGCTTTTTATACACTTAATTTTTACTTCTTCCCTTCAAGTTTCCAAATTTACATTTTTGAAAGTTTTTCAAGTTTTTGGATTTGTATTTCCAAAAGTTTTTAAACACTTCCCAAAAGATTTGCATTTTCGAAAGTATTTAATAACTTTTTGATTTGTATTTAAGGAAGTTTTATTTATATTTCTTAAAAGCTTTTAGATTTGTATTTTTGGAAACTTGAAAATAGTTTCGAGTTTGTATTTCCGAAATTCACGATTTCACACACAATATCTTATTTCGAATTTCAATTTGTTCAATATTTAATTTAGATCTAACAAAGTTAAAGACAACTTACCTCTAATTTGAAGTTGGGATACTTAATTAATTCTGAAACTTGTGATTTTATGATGATTTTTGGGGTTAGGGTTTAAGGGATTGATTAATCAGAAATGGATAGGCAATTGGGGAAATGGGTGGAGGAAAAATAGAAAATGTGATTAGGGATGTAATGAGTTTTAGTTTTTAGATTTTGAATTTGGGGTATAAATACTAACAGAGTATGAAGAATAATTTTCGAGGTGTGAATAGAAGTTATTCAGATGGAATTGAGTGTCGGAGGCCCACAAAATTATGTATTGTAATTTACAAAAATGATGGCTAAAGTTACAGTGTAACACCAAGCCAAGAAGGATTTTATATGCCATTTGATACAAATTTGTTATTTATTTATTTATTTTTGTAAAAGAGAGGATAACATAATGCACCAAAAAAAAAAGATGACATATGTTGGGAGAAGCATGGCAGAGGAAAAATTGAAAAATTAAAAATCAATTGGAAATCGTAATATTTGATTTGATTTTAATATATTTTTTTATTTAATTTGGTTTAAGTTCAAATATTACATATTTTTATTTAGAGTGATTTGGTTTGGTTTTCGAATAAAAAAGTAAAAAGTTAGAGATATCCGAATAAATTTTTATTAGTTTTATATTTACATTTGAATTTTTATAAAATAAAATAATTTTGTATCTAAATCTATTTAAATCTATTAAAAATTATATTAAACTAATAACAAAAGGTAAAAAAAAATAATTTTTAAAATTTAAAGGATTAAGCTAATAGAATTCAATTCAAATTGAATCAATTTTTTAAAAAAAATTAATTTAAATTCAGATCAAAATTTTAAAATTTATAATATTATATATTAATCAAATCAAATTGAATTGAACCATTATCACCCTTAAGAGTAATATTTTATTTTATTGGTCCATGCATGGGACAACTTGGTAAGCATATGTTAAGTCATGGTCTAAAAGTTTCAAATGACGTCTGATTTTTTTTTTTTTATAAGTAACGATGCTAGTGATGTTGATTGGGAGCTATTTTTTACTGCATCCATAATCAAATTGTATCCTACCATGATATATTCATTATCTTTTTTTTTTCCTATTTATTTGCGTGTAGAGGTGGTAAATGAACAAGATGAGTTGAGTTTGTTTTGGTTTGATCATTTTAAATCATTTTGGCTTTTGTTATTTTGTATTTGGATCAATTTAAGTTTTGGTTATTTTGAATTTAGATAAATTTGGTTTTCAGGTTGTTGAGGTTTAAATATAAGATTATTTGAATTTTAGTCACTCTGAATTCAGATCAATTTGAATTTGAATTATTTTGTTTTTGTTTATTTAGTTTGACTTTTGGGTCATTTGAGTTCATATCATTTCAAATTTCACATGCAAGTTAGATTTAATTTATTAATTTTTAAAATTAAATCAGATTGTATTGAAATGAATTACTTAATTGATGTTCAAATTGATTAATTATAATGAAATTATTTATGCAAAATTATAATTTTCATGAACTTATTGCATGTCATATATCCAATTTAGATTTTTAATACCATAAAAATAAAATTTTTAAAAAAGATAAATATAATTAATTTATATAAAATTAAAAATAAAAAACTAAATGAATTAAATTTCATTTAGTAATACAAAATATGTTACACTACATTAAAAATTAACTTTATTGATGATAAAAATACTTAATAAATTTTTATTGATAGTATGATATTTAATTTTTATTTTCAATTTTTTAAGCATTGATTTTTAATTTCTTACAACATGACATGAGCTGATTTGATTAAATTAATAGATTTCTATGCAACATAAGTCAATTTGTTTATTTAAACATGACTATTAATGGGATTAATTTTTATTTATAATTTAATTTGATTTAATTATTAAATTATGAAATAGCTCATATCTTTGGGTCTTTGTTATTATCTATACTTACATTAAAAGCCATCCCTAATATATTTTGAAGGGACATCTAAGTAATGGAAAAAAAAAAAAAAACAAGGGGTAATTTTGGGAAGTAAGCTTATCCAGAAGCTTTTTCAAAATCTTGAAGGGAGAAACTTCTCAAAAAATAGATAGGCATTCAAACAAAGAAAAAACAAAATAAAAGGGGCTTTTATTGGGTATAAGAATCAATATTCGTATCAATATGTTCACAGCCATAATTATGATCAAAAGTTAGTACGCTTGGGCTCATTTACTACTAAAGAGGTAAGAAAAAAGATGATGGCTAGGCAAAGAAGGTTTTCGTCACGCCATAAAAATCATAATCATCATAATAATCAACAAAGCCAACACCAAAATCAAAGCGTTAACTAACTCGCAAAGCTTGTGAATGATAATTGTGTGCTAGCAACCCAAGCTAACCTTGAAAACTAGCCTATTGGACTTTGGTTAATGGCGGTGTAGCTCTAAGACCTTTGGTTCTATCTTTTAAGGTTGCTTTGGTACATCCTATGGATTGACTAGTCATGTAAGGACAAAGTTATCAGCGAAAAATGGCATTGGATAGAAGACAGATGGGTTCTTTTATCTTCATCATTTTTTTATTGTGATGAGCAAATACATTAATTTTTGGGTGTTGTAACTATTAATGCATTATTAAGATAAAAGCATTAAATGTATATATGTAAGTAATGATGCTATTTGCTTTTCTGGGTGTGTTTTAAAGACAAGAACCTAAGAAGAATTTGTGGTTTCTTTTGCAAAAAGTGTTGAAGTAGAGCGATGTAGGCAATCTCGAAAGAATCATGCTTTCAAAGGTATCCTCCTTCTTCTTCTTATCACTTTTAGAGAATAATTTTAATCTTTTTTAAAGAAAGCAATTTAATTTTAGTAAAAAGAAAATGGGAAAAGAAATCCCCATTATTTATGTTTCAGTACTTTGTTTGCTTTATATGTGATTTTTTTCTTTCATTCCTTGGATTTCTTAATTGATTTTGTGGTGAGCTATAGGTGGTGCAACATTTTTTGGAAAAAAATGACATTTAACGTGCAATCAATGCCTTGCAAAAACTGTCAGATTTCATAAGTGTTGTTTTTGTTTTGATAGTATTTTGTTTATTACTTTAAATGTGTTTGAATAAATGTCAATGTGGAAAGATTGTATAAGAACTAACGCTCCTTGCCTTAACAATACTTCTTTGATGGTTACATGGGTTTTTAATGTGGCTTTTTTTGTTTGGTTTTTACCACAAAAGCTTTTGGTGATCTCTATTGCTTGCTTTGTTCTCTCCTTTTGTGGGAGTTTTTACTTATGGGTATTTATTGTGGCTTTGTTTCTATGTTTTTGAAAAGTAGAATCCTTTTTTTGTGTTAGAGTTTGAGTTTCTTGTACTTATGTGTATGGTTATATCTGACATAGTGCATGCCTTAGAAAAGCTTTCAAGTCTAGTTAATTATTGTAAAAGATTCTTAGATTGGTCTATGATATAGTTATCTTAATTATGGTACTTATTGGTTTCATTTTAACTATATCATTGTGTTTTATCTTGATATTTATCTCTCCATTCTTATTTTTTATTGATTAGGTTGATTGATAGGATTGATAAATTTGTCGAATGAGTAGCAAGTAATTCCAACAATTGAAATAGAGGTGAGATTTTTTTTGTATTGTTTAAGTGAAATTGTTCAATTTATATGGTATAAACTTCCATTATGTGGATATTAAATAATGTATAAATTATTAGTAGATGTTTATGGGAAACAAGGCATTTATTATTATATAAGTTTTTCAAGTCTGGCTTAGAAATATTTTCATACTTTAGCATTATTCAATTATTATTATTTGTAGTAAATTGAAGCTACACAATAAGACATAATGAGAGTGTATGTTGCATTTCACATTTCACTTATTAGAAAAAAATGGGGAAATGTTGTATTTTAAACTTACAATAATTAGCTTTTGCTTGTGTATTGTTAGATTTGAGGGTCAAATTGACTTGATACCTTGATGTCTTCTATACTTTGGCTTGGAAAACAATTTTTTTTTTTTGTGTATCTTAAAATTTTGAATTCCATAAGTTACCCCAAAAAAGGTATAAAAAAAATTATTATACGTCATTTATTTCTTATAAGTTTATCAAGGAGTTTGTTATAATTGTTTTTGTTGTTTGTGCACATCTCATTGTTTCAAGATGGTAAAAAGTGATTGGAGGCTGATAGTATTGCTTTATAATATCCTTGCTTCGAAGTTCTATATAAGTATTATGAAGATGTTGCAAGTGGAAGTAGGATTTGTAATGTTGGTTTAGCTAGGCGTCGATTTCATGTATGTTTGTAACACTATATTCTTGCTTTTTTCAATTTTGCTCATGATAAATCCTCATTTCATGAAATAGCTTGGTTTAATTGATTAGTTTGTAATTGGGAATGGTAGAAAATTTTTTGAAAATGTTTCTTAGATCAATCAATGTGTATGCATCCCGTAAAAACATTCAATTGAAAGTTAAAGAGGAATATAATAACTACAAAGTAAGCATCACTTCTTTATAACTCTTTTTTTGAAATACTTTTCTATTCTTTGGTTGTTTCTATTGGCATCCGAACATACCTTTCATATATATATATATATATATATACACACACACATTACCAAGTGGTTTAGTTTAGTCCTATGAAATAAAAATGTGAGGTGTGGTATTACTTTCTTTTTCTCAATAACTTTTTGATAATTATAAGATTTTGTTTAGTTATCTTTTCTCAATTGGATGGACATTTCTTAATAACATATGAAGTTTTTAGCTTTGGTGTAATCATGCTTGAGATTATTAGAGGAAAAAAGAACCTGAGATTTTATTAGGTGGAACATTGCCCAAGCCTAATTGGTTATGTAAGTAAGGATGAATAATTTTATTCTTTGTTTTTTTATCAACTTTTCTTTTCCATACTAACTGTTGGCCAATACTTAAGAGGTAAGAGGTTCTTAGGAATGGCAAACAATTTTATAAACTTAACTTGCCTGTGGATTGAGGTGTGTTTGATTTTTTTTTTTTTGTAATTATTTATAAATGGTTTGTCTAGTATATTTGGTTAGAATGTAATTGAAAATTTCTCAAACAGTTTTATTTTGATAAGTTTGATTGCTACAATAGCTATACTTTATTTACGACTTAATATTAACAAAGTTTGAATAAGAAAGCTAAGATTATGTTGGTGGATGTTTTATTTTGATAGGTTTGATAACTACAACATCTATACCTTATTTAGGACTTAATATTAACAAAGTTTGGATGAGAAAGCTGAAATTATGTTGATGGATCAAACATATGTATCACCATCTTTATATTGTTATTGCATTGAAGTTCTAATTATAGATGGATCCAAAAGTATATTGAAATTAATAGTTATTGGAATCTTTTATTTAATTTTGCCAAATAAACAACTGCTGGTCATTCAAATTATATTTTAAATGTTAGTCTTTACTTGATTTTACATATAAGCTATGCTAAAACTTAGATTGCTTCATAAGCTATGTTGAAACTTAGATTATTCTCATAAGCTATGCTGAAACTTGAACCTAGGCAATATCTAATTATGGTTGTTTAGACAATTAGGAAAAGTTTCACTATCAAATCAAGTGAGAGAATTTTTATTGTATAAAAACTTTTATTTGTTCTAAATTATTTAATCTAAAATATTGTTCTTTGGTTTCTATAAAGTTCTCTTTTAGTTCCTAGGAAATTTTTACTATTTGTAAGGTAAAATAAAAGTTGGAACTATTTTTGTATTTTTTTTCATTTTTGAGAAGTTGAAACTATCATAAAATTGGTTCCTAGGAAATCTTTACTATTTAAAGAATAATATAAATGTTGAAATTATCTATCACATGTGAAAGATAAAAGTTGTTTTAGTTTCTTTAAATCTTTCATATGAGAGTATATAGGTGGTTTCTTTATCTATACCAGCAGATGCATTTTGAAATACTATTGTAACTCGTAAATTAAGTCCTAAATGCAGATGAAACTTCAATGTTTCATTTTTGGCAATATAGTTTTTTTGTTTTTCATGAAACTTACTATAAGTAAATATTTGTTAGCCTTGGTGAGGTTTAACATGTAACAATTTAGATTTCCTTCTATAAAGCTTCTAAAATGCTTCAATATTTGTTGCTCCATGCCTAAATTAAATTTAAATAGTTTATTGCTTATATCAATTTGGATGTATGGCTCATCTTAGACATAATTTATGCTTATTGTGGTTGCATTATAACTTCAACCTTCTGACAACTTACAGTCTAAGCTAATGAAACTTAAGAAGAAACATGGATACAATTCTTTTTTTATTATACATTTTTTAATATTTAAACTAATACACAAATTTTACTCCCTTAAACGAAGTTATTGGCTTAAAACCTAGTTTTTATCACTAAAAAAAAAAAGTTGAGTGTTTGCTATTTATGATTAAATGACCTTTCTAGGTTGAAAAGAAACATGTGCATTTATTATTTGAATTGGGTTGGACCTAATCAAATAGGTTTATATATATATATATATATAAATTTGTTTGCACAATAATAGTAAATAATTTAACAATATGAATGATTTCAAAAAATCTTATGTTTTTATATAAAAAATGACGTCGACTTATACTTTTTATCTTATTATTTGTACGAACATAACGTATTCATAATAATTTTTATATATATACTTGCATATGTAATATATAGACTAATCATTTATCTTGTATTGTTTGATTATTTCTTATAAAAAAGTGATATGCTTGTATATGTAATATATAAGGTAATTGTAGTAATATGTATATATCTATATATATATATACATGTTTACTATTTGGTTTTAAAATAAAATGAAAATAAAATATTATAATTGTTTAAAAATAGAAAAATACTTAAAATCTGACCAATTATAACATAACTAATATATATGCAAATTATAGCATTACTTATATGAACCATCTAAAATGAAGCAAATGCTAGTATATGTGTTCTAGAGCCAATTGGTTAGCAAGACATACATCTTAGTTGCATTAATCACTATGTTTAGTGATTAAAAAGTTTTCTTTTATAAACAAGCATGAAGATAAAGAGTTATCAAGGTGCTAATTAGATGAAACCCATGGAAGACAATGGCCTAGCAAAGGAATTGTAAAGAGTTAAAATTATGAGATTCTTATGCACTAAAGTCGTATACCTAAATTGTTCCTAGTCAATGTATTATTGAGATAAGACATTAATAATACTTAGAGACTGGCACATGTTAATCCTTCTTACTTATGAAGTAAGTAATTGATCTCATAGGTTAAAGTTTAAGGATATTTGAGGATAACATATGGGTGCTTGTGAAGGCACAAGTTTATTTAACATGGCTCACTATAAGAACTCCATTTAGTATCTCACTCAAGTGTTTATGAAATATTTTCATGTGTTAGACGTGTAAATAGTCTTTAGACTTGAGACATTATCTCATCTTATATATGAGTTATCATACTTTGATTTCACTTTTACTAGTCAAGGTTTCTAAAACCTAAAAAAGATACTTTTAGGTATGGTCTAAGGCATGTGAAGATGGATAAATGGTTAAAAAATTATCCATCACCCCAAGTGATATGATGGAACATATCTCATTTGTTTCTCAACTTTAGTTTACTTAAAAGTCTTCGGCTGAAGCATGATGATAAATTTAAATGAAATAGTTTCATGCTAAATTCGTACATGTTGACTAGAAGTTGCAAAAACTAAAATCAAAGGTCTTATAAGTAGACATTGCACCATGCTCATAGTTGTTTAGGATATGTAATGAAAATATCAAATACACTTATATTAGGAAAGGAAATGATTAATAGCATTAGTGCTTACATTCTAAAAATAGTTTAGATCAAGTGAGTAAACAAAATTTTAGGAAGATTTAGATGATATAGTTACGGGTCATATCAAATGGAAAAAAGTTATTTATTAGAAGAGACATAAATGGTCACAAAGGCAAAGATTGTAATGATTTTGAAAGGGCATATAAATGATATCGCTTTAGAGAAAGAAATGATATTGGGGATAATATTCTAGAGTTTGCTATTGTATTTAGCCCAACTATATTAATCACGTATCTTATGAAAAGAAATCACATTTTGTGGCTTTTATGAGTGGGTCAAATGCTAGTCAAATTGATTTTTTTTACAAGGAAAAATGATAAATGTAGTTATAAGGATTGATCTTAATTTATAAATATAAGATTAGTTAATTAAAGAATTAATGATGAAATCAAAATAGTTTGGATTCATCTAATCTGAAACATAATAGAGGATTACAATACTTATATTTATTACCAACATGTTAAGGAATATAATTGGTTACACATAATTGGAGAAGCTAATGGGAGATTAAAATTAGGACAAATTAAGTTGGACTTATTTTACTTGGGTCAATACCCAAAAATAAAGGAATAAGTAAAGGCTAAATGCATTTACATTATTGGCTACATGAAGATAATCTCATGCAACCCCTAAAGAGTTAAAGACTTGGTTGAAACCCTTTTTTATATAAGGATCATTAAGTCACCATTTTTCAAGAGACATAAATAAGAGAATATCATTTAGTGAATAGACATCTTATGTGTTGAGAACCCTTTAGAGAAAACAAAAAAGGGCATTTGACATACTCACTAGCTAGAGCTTTGGTTTGTGATTCTCCTATCCCTTAGTGAAAGTTCTTCAATCTTGTTCATGTGAATTACTATTAGAGGTTGTACAATTGGATACCTATTGATTTGCTACAACCAAGCTTGAAGGTTTTTGAATTGTTCTTGATGTCATTATAAGCAAAGTAAGAAAATAGTTTATATAGAAACTAGTAGACTATTTTATATGATTTTGTCAACTTGATGCTTGTTCTTTGAAAGTTGAAAAAATTTTAAAATTATGATGCTTTATACTTTGATCTTAATGTTCAATTCCAAATAATAGTATCAAAGTAGGTTGATTTAAATTCTAAAAAGTTAAAGTTTTTTGGTTGTTCTCGATATCAAAAACTATTTTGATTACAATCTAGTATCAGAGATAGGTTGATTTAGATTATAAAAACTTAAAGTTGTTTAGTTGTTCTCGATATCAAAAACTATTTTGATTACAATCTATCCATTGTGATGAGAATGCTAAAAAATAAGTTTTTCATTTTTTATTTTTTTTTAGAATATCAAAGCATGATTTCTTAGGATAATTGGGTTTGAATTTTATAATTTACAGACATTGTTTGCATGCCGTATAAATTTTTTGTTTACAATTTGTCCAAAAATAGAAAAATTTTACAATAGTGATATTATGAAAATTATTTTCCACTCTAGGGTTATCAATTTGCTACAAAATTATAACATAAGAAAATATAACTATTGATAATAATTGTGTTAATTTTCAAAATTTTTGGAATTGATTTTGTGGTTCAAAAGTTGATAACAAAATCTACCTAAAAATCTATCTCTAGTTGTAGCATACATGCAAAAGGTTTAAGATGTACAAAACCTTAGGTATTAGGTTTTCTTAATGCAATTGGTACTCTTAATTGTTAAGGACCTTGAAAAACTATTCAATAAAATTTTGATGAAAATTAACTTGGTAATCAAGATTAGAAATATTAGAGAACTTGTTCATCAAGATTTCAAGATTTACTTTCTTAATCATTAAGTAAAGCGAATTGTTTTTCTCAAAACTTTAGTAATTGTTAGTTATGGTTTAAGGTTCATGATCAAAGGCATAGAAGATCATGTCAAAGAGTTTAGAACTCTTGATTCAAGGCACAAGGTGTGGCATGGTGAGCCAAACCCGAAACAAGCAAGCTTTCCATAAGAAAAAACCCTAGTCGCAAGGCATTTTCCTATTTTGAAATAAGATTCAGTCAAACCTTATTGTGTGTTTCATCTTGTTGAATTTGGATTGCTAAATGATTTAGGACTTATGAAATTAGATTTCATTAAGAGTCCAAATTAGATTAGAACTCCTAAATTGTTTAGAACTTTTAACGAACAAAAAAAATTATTTCACTAGTAAATCTAATATGAATAGAAATACCTAATGTTGCTAAGTTTGCTTGGATATAATTAATTGGTAATTCTAAATAATTTAAAATTGAAATAACCACATTATATAAAGTTTCAAGTTAAATAATGATTTCGTAATAGTCTAGGAAACATGAATGCAAATTATAACTCCTAACACATAAGATAGACATATTCAACCACTTTGTCCCAATAAGTCTGTACCTTCCATCATAATAAGTTAAGTTAATATTTGATATTAATTTAAAAGAAAGAATTGTAAAATCATGAATTTGAATCAAACATGTTTATTAATATGCAGTTAGTATGCATGATAATTATGAGATAAATACCATGTATGCTATTATAATGAATAAATGTAGTATGCATCTTAATTATGAAAGAAATACTATGAGTGCTATGTTGATGGGTGAATGTACATGCTAGAATTTATATATATTTTATGTATGATAAATGCCATATATGTTTGTAAAGAGCATGATAAGGTTACATGTATGTGATATATGTTGAATTTTATACATGCTATACAGACCTAAATTGAATAAAATCTCTCATCAAATTATTAGGTACATGTTTCTCAGCATGAATGTTTGCCTTCCATTATCATATAAAATGAAAGTTTCTACTAATGACGGCTAGTTGAGTAAACTCAAGGCATTTCTTCTTCGAAATATGTTTATGTTATGATTAATGAGTCTTACTTAACTAGCTTATATGATTTGGAAGAGTAAACTCATAACCATATGAAGTTAGAGGCAATGATTAGGTGAATCACATAAGATGTGATTAGACAAGTTGTCGTCTAATTGATCTATGAGTCATATTAGATATGATTAATAAGCAAAGTTATTTACCTAATTTACATATCATAGCTTATTGGGTAAACTCAAAGTTGTGATAAACTAAATAGAATCCTAGCCCACTAGAAAAATATGATTTTTTTAGTTAGTATTGAGGGCTATTAATTTAAGGAAAATAGTAGTAGAAACCAATATATAAACTTAGACCTTATCTATATTGGTTTTGAACAACATGATTATACATCCTCATATTTTATAGGTTGCTAGAAAGATGAGTAATAACTTGTCACTTCATAGTATACTTGATGCTAATAAGCTCCATGGGCCTAACTTTAATGATTGGTACCACAATCTTAAGCTTGTCTTAAGGTAAAAGAAAATGCTTTATGTTCTTGATAAGTCAATTTTTAAAGAATTAGATGTTAATGCTGATGAAGTTATGTGGCAAGTTTATCAAACCTAAAAGGATCATGTTAGTCAAATCGCATGCATCATAGTAGCTAGCATGATCCTCAAGTCACAAAGGCAACATGAGAATATGGATCTTTTTACTATCATTCTATTCTTTAGAAAATTATTTTGACTAACAAGGATAGACAAAGAGGTTTGGACCTCTATGGAATTGTTTCAAACATTTATGTCTAAAAGTACTTCAGTTAAAGTGCATTGTTTCAAGATAGTTAATTGGATTAAGAAACTTGAACAATTGAGATTTTTGATGAATCATGAGTTAATCGTGTACTTGATCCTATCATCTCTTCCTAAGAGCTTTTCATAATTTGTAATGAACTTTAATATGCAAGCGAATGGAGTGTTATTATCACAATTGATGGATATGTTAGACATTACCCAAAAATCCATAAAAAATAAAAAAAACTTGATGTTCTTCTAGTTTTTTCATCTAAGGACAAGATGAAGTTACTTAAGAAGAAGAAAAACAAAAAGGCTGAAAGGAAATGGAAGACATTTAAGGCTATCAATGTTATTGGAAGCATTAAGAAGAACAAAGGTGCAAATCATTGTTGCGGTAAAGAAGATGGGTCATTGGAAGAGGAATCGCAAGGTTTCCTTCGCAAGTTTCCTTGGCAAGTTTGAAGGATAAGAAGTCTAAAGAGATTTTTACTTCGGTTATGCTTATTATTGAAATCAATCTATCTCTTATTAACACATCTTCTTGGGTATTAAATATTGGATGTTAATTTCACTTATGTAATGACATTTAGGGACAAAAGAAGAGTAGATCCTTAGAGAAGGGAAAGGTTTTCTTGTGGGTTGGAAATGTAGTAAGCATTGTTGCATATACCATGGGAATTTGTTATTTGCCTTCATCTTTTGATTTAGTTTTAAAAGTCAAAGATTATTATTTTGTTCCAATCATTACTAGAAACATTTTTTTCAGTTTCATATTTAAATATGAATGATGGTTGTTTATTTAATATTAAAGACAATTGTTGGTCTTTTTATCTAAATTATATCTTTATAGCATGAGAACTTATGATAATGGTTTGTTTGTTCTTAGATTAAACAATGATATTCTCAACATAATGTCAAGAAATCTAAATTGAATAAGCCAAATCAATCTTACTTCTAGCATTATAGACTTGGTCATATTAATGAAACAAGAATCACAAAGTTGTATAAACAAAGATAAATGATCTTTTTGTTTATGAATCATGTGTAATTAGTAAGATGACTAAATCACCTTTTATTGAAAAAGAGAACGAGCAAGCATGTTACTTAGACTTATACATTTAGATATATGTGGTCCAATGAATACAAATGCTAAAAAATGGTACTTATTTTTCATTACATTTATTAATGACCATTGAAGGTATGGTTATGTGTATCTAATGAAACACAAGTTTGAATTCTTTAAAAAGTTCAAAGAATTTAGATGAAATCTAAGAAATAGTACTTAAGTCATGAGTTTCTAGGCTATTTAAAAGATAATGTGATTCTTTCTCAATAGACTTCACTTGGAGCACCATAACTCACTAAAGCTTTTGAAAGCAGAAATAAAATATTGTTGACATGGTTAAATTCATGATGAGTAATTTAAAACTTCCAATATCCTTTTAGGATTATGCAATTAAAACAATCGCTTATCTTCTAAATAAAATTTCATTTAAAGTCGTTGATAAGACATCATTTGAGATATGGATAGATAAGAAACCTAGTTTGTCACACAAAGATTTTAGGTTACAATGCTTATGTGAAGTATGCACAAACCAACAAGTTGCAAGCTAAATTAGTCAAATGTAAATTTATGGGATACCCAGATGAATTAATTGGTTATTACTTCTACAATTTCAAGGAACAAAAGGTATTTGTTTTCAAATATGTTGTTTTTCTAGAAAATGAGTTTATAATAGAAGAAAACAATAGGAGTAAAGTAGAATAAGTTTAAGAAAACACAAAGATGGAACTTGAGCTAATGGCAAACATATCATATGTGCAGTCAAAACTCAAAATACATAAAAACTTTATAGGTCAAGTTTTCAAGAAAAAACCAAAATGGAGGGCAATGTAGAAATGTACAAAGCTAGGCTAGCTGTAAAATGATATAATAAAAATAACTAGTTGATTTTGATGAAACTTTTTTAAATGTGGCCATGATAAAATCCATTAGGATTTTACTTACGATAGTCGCATACCATGACTATGAGATATGGTAAATAGATGTCAAAACTACATTCTTTAATAGGTATTTGCAAGAAAAAGTGTACATGGCATAACCCAAGGATTTTGAATCCAAAGAAGATACCAACAGGATGTGAAAACTTCAAAGGTCCATTAATGGACTCAAGCAAGCATCTAAGAGTTTGAACATATGTTTTGATGAGACAATTAGAAATTTTGGTTTAATAAAAAACATAAATGAACCTTGTGTATACAATAAGACTAGTGGGAGTGAACATAAATGAACCTTGTGTATAAGAGAAGACTAGAGGGAGTGTAATCATTTTCATAGTGCTATATGTGAATGACATATTGTTTATAGGAAATAATATACCCATACTATAATCTACTAAGATTTGGTTATCAAAAAAGTTTTTCGTGAAAGATTTGAGAGAAATAACATACATATTGGGAATAAGAATCTATATAAGTAGGTCTAAGATGTTGTTTTATCTCTCACAATCGAATATATAGAGAAAGTGCTAAAAAGATTTAGCATGAAAGGTTCTAAAAGTTAGATTCTTACTAATGTCGCATAGCGTAAATATTTCCAAATAAATGTGTCCTAAAACTCCCATTGAGAAAGATAGTATGGATAAAATTTCATATACTTTGACAACTAGATTTATTATGTATGCAATGCTTTATATAAAGCTTAATGTTTTTTGTGCCTTAAGCATAACAAGTATATATCAAGCAAATCCAGTTGAATGTTATTGTAAGACTATGAAAACAATCCTTAAATACTTGATAGAAATTAAAGATATGTTTCTTATCTATGGTGAAATCAAACTTCAAGTTAAAGGTTATTATGATACAAGTTTTCAATTTGACAAAGATGATAGCAAATCTCAAAGTGGTTATGTTTTTATTCTAAATCGCGAAGTAATAAGTTGAAAAAGTTTTGAACAAAGTATAATCGTCAATTATACAATTGATGTCGAATACAACTATGTATCTAAGACTGCAAAAGAAACAGTTTGGATCAAAAAATTCATAATTAAACTTAAGTAAAAGAATTAAAGTCTCATAAAAATCTGAACATATATTGAGGCAATATCATTGCATTAGAGGTTTCATATCTAGAAGTGATATAAAGATTGAATAATACCCACTGAAGATAACATTGCTAATTCTCTTACTAAACCACTGCCCCAACAAAAAGCATATAAACATGTAGCCAAATATGGTATTAGGTGCATAGGTGATCAGTTTTAATACAAATGAAAGATGTTGGTATATGCCCTAAAAGCCAAATAGGTTTTAAGAGAATACATTATCATATTACTTTATTTGATAATTTATAAGGTATTGTTTTGTTTACCATTAAGCTTATATGTTGCTATTGCTTTTGTTTATATGATAAAATCTTTGGAATAAATGAAACTTTGCAAAGGAATTACAATGAAATTATAATTATGAGATTATCATTGCATAAAAACTAAATTCTTGATTGTTTTTAGTCAATGTTTCATCAATATGAGGAAATTGATAAATGTTATTGAAACTGGCATATGGTAATGCTTTTGCTTATGAACGAAACAACTTATCTTATAAATTGAAGTTTAGATAAACTTGCTAATATGTGGATGCTTGTTATAAGAATAAGTTCACTAAATATGATCCATGATGAGAATGCTATAAGGTAGTTCATATTGTGTCTATAGTAATATTCTCATGTGATGGTTATATAAGTGATCATTTAACTTGAGATTATTTATGATCTTATACGATGAATGTTATACTTTTACTTTACACATGGTTCTTGCAATAGATGCTTTAGTAGGGTATTGTTAGGTATAATATGAAGGATATGAAGATACATGAAGTAATCAATATAATATTCATCACTTATGTGATTAATTGAATATCTCACCTAGTTTTAATTGAATCAACTCAAGAAATCTTTAACCAAAATGGAATGAGTTTTTAGAATAGTTCTCAAGTTTATTTGAAAGTTAATGTCAAAGTTAAGACTTAATATGATTGAACAAAAATTGAATAGACACTAATCCATGCTCAATGTTATAACCGAGATATTATGTGAAGAAAGAATATTAGTTATACTTTATGACCAAGCATGAATAGTTTTGTCAAACCACATGACATTCTTTAACAATTGGGGGTTATGACAATATAGCTAGTATTGATTTTGATATGTAAATATAAAATTAGTTAATTAGAGAATTAATGATGAAGTCAAATAGTTTTGATTCATCTGATCCCAAACATAGTAAATGATTATAATACTTGCATTTAGTGCCAACATGTTAAGAAATCTAATTGGTCACACACAATAGGACAAGGAGATTAAAATTTGGATAAATTAAGTTTGACTTAATTTACTTGGGTTAATACCCAAAAATAAAGGAATAAGTAAAGGCCCAATCAATATTTCTCTACTTTATAAAATTATTCTAGGATTTATTAAATGAATTTCATCACTTTGGACTTAATTTTAGCTCATTTTTTAGCAAATTCTTATAAATCCCCTAAGTTTGTTTATTTTATCTTTTGTGTAGGTTACTAATTAAAAAAAGCAAATCAAGGTAAAAAAATGGAAGATTAAGGATGCCATATTTCTAAAAACCTTAAAATCGAGCCATGTAGATCAAGTGGTGCAAAAATGCTAATCTTGGCTTGTAATCGAGACCATGCATGGACCACCTTTAATGATGTAGACTTTTAGGGAGTTGCCTTAGAAGATAATATGAGATGATTATAAGTTGATTGGAGTCATTTTTTTACCATGATTAAGTCATAAAAATTAAGGGTGAAGATTGGCATCACATAAGCAACATAATATAGACACTTACACTAGATAATGGCTAAACATGAAGGGTAAAATGGTAGATTTTTGTTACTATATTACATGGATTTGAGAACTTTTATGGGAATGAAAATGCAGGAATGACATGGATTTAAAATATATTTTTATAAGCTAAGAAGGTTGTTACCCAAAATGAATGTATTGATGACCAAAGTCTTTGAGTTGATGAGTGTGCTATCTCTAAGCTGAATTAGGGAGCTACATGAAAAAGAGGAACAAGCCAGTTGATGAGCCATGAAGAGAGCCATAAAAAGTCAAGCCAATACATAATAAGTATAAAGGAAAAATTCAGTTGCTTGTTACATAAAAAGAAAAAAAATTTTTGTTGTTGTCTTTACCCCATATGTCACAATTTTTTTTTGCTCAATTTTTAAAGGAAAAAAGAACTAGCTAAGTTGGAGAATGATATGGCACTTTAAGATAAAGGTATTGATTTATATAAAACCTTCACATGAGCTGCATGAATGGAGGAAGAAGACACCTCCCTCAACTGAACCAAGAATGCTACTAACCTTTTTCTAATTTGTTGTCAACTATTGTTTAGTCCACTTGGATAACTCGATATGCAACTTTGGCAACTCACCTTACATGTGAAGTTCTCAAGACACTTCATTAAACTAACCAAGCAAGCATCACATAGTAAAGAGTTGAGCTAGAAATGCTAAGCCAAAATATTTAAGTAGCAACTGCTTCTACAAGAATCTAGAGTTCTCCTTGACTGAGTTGGCTTATTAGAGGGATGGGATTACTCATTTTGGACCATTGCTAAGCTATTAGTTATAAAGAGGACTTGGATGGTAGCCTTAGGGATTTTTTTCCATTTTTTTTCAAGTAGTTGTTTTAATGCCTCTTAAGGTTTGATGGTAACTTGTTTGTTGGTTAATTAGACTTTCCTTTGAAGTTTTATTTTCTTTTATTTTAACTTATTTTTCATTGTTTCTATTGTTTTTTAGTTCATATTTAGCTTGTTTAAATTGCAAACACTTTTCAAACTTTCCTTTTTTTTTTTAATTTTGATAATGCAAGTTACAGTTTTTTTATTCCAATTTTCATATTCTATTTTCATATTTTTCTAGCAACTTATATGTGATTTTTTAGCTCTTAGAAGTTTGAAAAGGATGGCTTTGAATGCTATTTTGATGTATCATCATAGGGCTTTAATGGCTTAACTCATTTGTGTGCTTTATTTTTCTTGCCATTTACATTTACTACCTTTAATCTTTTGCCCAATTCTTACTTTCTATTCCCTAACTTTTGTTGCTATTTATATATTTTTCTCATGCTTATATTATGCTACAAATTCATGGTTGAGTGTTAGATACATATTTGATTGAGTGCCTAAGTAATAGGAGCTTCATTTCATGCAAATTTTCTTCCATTTTCATACATGTTTCAAACTATTTTTCACCATTTTAGGTTCGATTTTTTATGTTGGTTTCTTACACACTTTTTGTTCATTTTAAGTCTATTTCAAATTTTTGCTTTTGGATTTCATGATTTATGTAAGTACAATTTATTTATTTATTTTATTAGCAATCATTCCATTAAGTCCTTATTTCAAGCTCATTCCATTATCAATTTTTCTAATCTGTTTTCACAAGTTTCTATTTAGTTTTAGAAGTCCTTCACCTACAACTTTTTAGTTCATTCCTAGGTTTATTTTAAAGCCTTATATTTAGTCTTTACAGTTCATTTATAGTTTTAAGCATTTCTTTAGCATTTTAGTTTGCTCTTTAACAACCTTGCATTTTAGGATTTTGGTGTGCATACAGATTGTCTTTATTTCTGTTTGGTTATTGTAGTCTAGTTCCTATAGGTTAATTGTTCTATTTCAAGTCTATTTTAAGTTAGTGCATGTTGTTTTTATGTTCATTTACATTTCATGTATGTTAGGGTAATAGATAGGTAAATAGGTCATGTAGGAACATAGATTTAATTAATTTCAAGTTAATTTTTTGTTTTCATTTGAATTTTTAGCATTAAAATTATTATGCTTTCATTATAAATTTCCAATTTAATTGTTGTTAATTTTAATATAGTTGTTTAATTTTTTATTTTTAGAAAATTTTCATTGTTAGCCATTTTTATTTTTAGTAAGTTTTAGTATTTAGTTAGTTACCAATTCCATAATTTGTAGTAATTAGATTTTACATATTTGGTAATATTTAATTTCATGTAAAATTAATTAGACAACAAAAATTTCGGTTGACTAGATATATCATAACTGTAGAAACAATACTTATCCTTAGGTTAGATAGCCCAATCCCTATGGAGACAATATTTGAAATTCTTTTGAGCTTTATTACCTACACGTCCTATCTACTTGTAGTAGGCTAGAAAATCGTATCATCAATGCATTTACATTACGCAATTTGGCTACATAGATATAGTCTTATGCAAACCCTAAGGAGTTAAAGACTTGACAGAAACCTTCCTCTATATAAGGATCATTAAGCTGCTTATTCTCAAGAGAAATGCATAAGAGAATATCACTTAGTGAATACGCATCTCATGTATTGAGATCTTTTTAGAGAAAACAAGATAGGGCATTAAACATACTCATAAACAAGAGTTTTGGTTTATGGTTCTCCCATCATTTGGTTAAGGTTTTTTCATTCTATTCATGTGGATTACTATTAAAGATTGTACAATTGGACAGCTGTTGGTTTGTTACAACCAATCTTAAGGGTTCTTTAATTGGACTTGAAGCCATCATTAGCAAAGTAAGAAAATAGTTTATACTGAAAGTAGTAGATTATTTTGTATGATCTTTTCAACTTGATCTTTTTTTTTTGGGAATTGAAAAAGTTTAAATTCTGTTGTTTATATTTTGATCTTAATATACAATTCCCAACATTGACAACTTAATCAACTCATTATTAAGGATAAATTTCCTATTCTTTTAGTACAAGAGTTGCTAGATAAGTTGCATCGAGCAAATTTTTTTTCTAAAATGTTATTTATAAGATTGCTTTTAGAACTTATGATGGCCATTATGAGTTTCTAGTTATGCCCTTTGATTTTAGTAATGCACCATTGACCTTTCAAAGTCTTATGAACTATATCTTTAAGCCATAATTGAGAAGATTTGTTTTAGTATTCTTTAATAATATTTTGTTATATTCCATTGATCTTGATAGCCACTTGGTTTATTTAAAGACAATTAAAAATCTTCAATTGAACAAGTTGCATTTAAAAATGAGTAAATGTGAGTTTGGTGCACATGAACTTGAATATTTAGGCCATCTAATCAAGTGATAGAAATAAATAAACCAAAGATAGTGATCATTTTGGACTGTCCTAAAAGAAAGCCTATTAAAGAGCTAAAATGGTTTTTAAGCCTTACATGCTACTATAGAATATTTATTAAGAGGTATGAGCTGTTGGCAAGACCTTTAACCGCATACTTAAAAAAGATGCTTTTTAATAGACTGATGAAGTTAGGCAATTATTTGACAAGTTTAAGAAGGTTATGGCTATTGCTTCTATTTTAGCTCTTTCTGATTATAACAAAACTTTCATGGTGGAGATTAATGCTGCAAGAGCTAGTGTAAAGGCTGTTTTGACACAAAAAGGGAGGCAATAGCCTATTTTAGCAAGGCCATATCACTCTAGCACTAAGCTCTCTTAGTTTATGAAAAAAAAATTATGGGAGTCTTTATGGCGGTAAAAAATGGAATGCTTTTTTATTACGCAAACATTTGATCATCAAGATAGACCACCAAAGCTTGAAGTTCCTTATAACTAAATAGGTTACCACTCTTGCCCAGTAGCTTTAGATAACCAAGATGATGAGATATGATTATGAATTCACTTATAGGAAGTTGGCATTCAATATAATGGGAGTTGCATTATCTAGGAAACAAGAATTTCAAATAGCTCAACACATGACAATTTCTACCATGACTACATACCTAATTACTAGAATTCAAGATTCTTAGGAACAAGATCCAAAACTAAAGAAGTTGATAGGTGAACTCAAGTCCAAGGCAATTTTTTCTTATTATTATACTTGGTATGTATAGTAGTTGTAGAGTAAAGAGAAGTTGGTCATTAGAATGGTACTTGCACAAAGATAAGAAATCATGTAATACTTCCATAACAATCCAATCAGAGGACATTCAAGAGTTATAATTACCATGAACAAAATTGCCAATCGATAATATTAGAAAAGGCTTAAGAAAGATGTAAGAAAAATAGTTGAATAGTATTTAACTTGCCAGCAATGTAAAACTAATAATGCAATATCACTAAGACTTCTTTGGCCTCTTCCATACTAAACAAAATATAGGATAACCATGGATTTTATTGAAGGAATGCCTAGATCTTAAGGCAAAGATACTATATTTGTAGTGGTGGATTGATTGAGTAAGTATACACTTTTTGTAGCTATATCACATCCTTTCACAATGCTAATAGTAGCTCAGGTGTTTATGAACTACATCTTTAAACTTCACGGAATACCCTATTCTTTTGTTTCTAAATGAGATAAACTTTTTATGAGTAAGTTTTGGTAATAGCTATTTAAAATACCTATAACATCTTACAAAATGTCCATTACCTACCATCTTCAAACAAATGGGTAGGTGAAAAAGGCTAATAGATGTTTAAAGACTTATTTGAAGTGCATGGTAAGTGAGACAACAATAAAAAATGGAGTAAAAGACTTTTATTGGTTAAATGGTGGTATAACACTAATTTTTACACTATTATAAACACTAATCCATATGAAGTAGTCTATGGATAGCAGCCCCCAGCACATTTCTACACTTAGTAGGTGATTCAATGGTGAAGGCATGGATAAAAGTTTGAAAGCTAGGAAGTTGTTATTCAATTGTACCAAAGCCCAATCAAGAATGAAGAACATGGTAGATAAAAAGAGAAATGATAGGAAGTTTATGATCAATGACTTAGTCTATGTTAAATTATAGCCTTATAGGTAGAAATCTATGATGAACAAAAGTTGTGCTAAATTAGCTACAAAGTTCTTTGGTCTCTATAAAGTCTAAAAAAGAATTGGACAAGTAGCTTATAAATTGCAATTGCCTAGTGATTCTAGAATCCATCATACTTTTTAGGTTTTGTAGCTCAAAAAACATGTAGGCAATTGTGTTATTCATTCTTAACTACTTGTTATGAGTGAGGATGGAACAATGGTGAAAGAACCAACAAGGATTTTCAAAAGAAGAACGGTTAAAAAGAGGAACAAAGTTATCATAAAGTCTTAGTGCATTGGATAAATGCATTTTTAGAGAATGCTACATGGGAAGTACTGTTTTAGCTATAAAAGAAATATCCTTCATTTGATCCTTAAAGACAAGGATTATTATTCAAGGGAGGAGTAGTTGTTACATATTAGAATAATTAAACTTTAATTTTGAGCTTGTTTACTATTATAGGCCTATAGACCCTTTTATTTATATTTCATTTCCTTTTGTTATTATTGTTATGATATGAGAGAAAATGCTTTAATGCTGCAACTCATGATTCATGGGATACAGCTGAGAGAGCTGTTATATTCAAAACTATAAAGAGTGGATTATACTGATTTTATGGTTGTGTAGAATTATCTAGAAATTCTTTCTCTACCTTTTTACTTTCTTTTTTTTTCTTTTTCTCTTCCTTCCTTTGTTAGATTATAGAATTTAGATTGCTTTTGTTTGTTAAATTTTGATTAATGTATCACTAAACAAGTTCAAATGGGGAAAAATTAGAATCTAGGTTTTATTAAAAATTACAATTTAAGGTGTCATTTAAAAATAATACCTATGATTTCAAATGAAGTAAAAGTCATCCTAGGTACAAGTGGTGTGCGAAAAGGCATCGCCCAGTGTATAAAAGTCAAGGTGGGAGCTTACGCGAAGGGATAGCTATTTTGCAAAAAGTTCATGCAACGGTAAAGATGGCATGCGAAAGGTGTTGCAAGGGGCAAAAGATGCAAGGGATTAAGGGCTCACGTAGGAGGAGGAATAAAAACGTTAGAAAATGAGGATTGTTTTAAGGGAGTTAAGAGAGAGTAAGGAATGAATGAAGACAGAGTTTTGAAAGAGTTGATTAATGGGAATTTTTTTTATTTTTAAGATTTATTTTAATTTTTTTAATTTTTAATTGATAAAAATTATAAAACATAAAAACTAATTATCTTCAGATTATAAAAATTGTTGAAGATTTTAGCAACAAAAATTTTGTGACTAAAATTGGTGCCATTATAGTGCGTTTGGTGTGAACTATTATTGACAGAATTGTCGATGCATTTGAATTCTATCACTAATTCTTTGCCTTTACCAATGAAATTTCATTGCTAATTTTATCAATAAAGGCAAAAATCAAATTCATTGAAATCTATTGGTAAGCCATTGAAAATTCATTTATACTAACTATTTTTAGTGATGGAAATTTTCCATCACTAAGTTTTTTTTTTTTTTTTTTTGTAGTGAGTGTTCAAATTGTGAGATACCTTTGGATTATTAATCCAATTAATTAAAGTTAGGCCCTTAATTTAAAGATAAATGAAAGCTTAAAACCATGTAAGGCTTTATGATAGTGGACATGTTTAGCTTAAATATAACAAGTAGTCGATTACCTTGTAAATTAAATCCAATCCATAAGAGTTTAAAGACAATTAGAACTCTATGATGACAACTTTACTAGAGAAAATCTAGTAAACTGGTAGATATGAGTGGTTAATAACGGTTAGTGCTAAGATTTTTGCTTGAGGCAAAACTAAAAGTGAGGAATCATGGGAATTTCAACATGGTGGAACTTTTAATATCTTTGAAAATTGTTGTAAAAGACTTATTGTTGGAGAAAGTTTAGCATTAGTGGAGATTTTTTAATATTCATGTAAAATAGTTATTAGCATTTAGTCAAAAAGAAGTTCGACTTGAAAGCAGGAAATTAGAAATGGTAGACAAAGATATTTAATTAGCATGGAGTGGATAGTAGCATGTGGAAAAGTTCTCACCCATTATCGAACATTTCAAAGGCAAGGAAGTTAGTTGGTAGCAGTTAAATTTTTTATTTTCTTTTTCATTCATGTAGTTATAAATATGAGTTTCAAAAATGTAAAACTGGTTCCAAAAACTACAAACATAGGGTGATTATACTTATCTAATTTTCAATCACATTTGCTTTAGATTTCAATCTAATTATTTTACCTTTACGCACTTATGAGTAGTTTTAACTTATGTAGCAATTGGTATCATTTTCAAGATTACTTTGGTAATATAATAACCATGGCAATAAGATCACCGAGGTAATTCAGTCACTAGTGATATTAGACTACCATGTTTGGTAAAATATTATAAATTATTAGTGATCTTAAATTGTTGTGTTTAGTGTTACAAGAAAAAATTATTGAGTATAAAATATCCAAAACAACCTTAAAAAAGAAAGTAAAACATTTAATATTTATTGAATGAACAATTTATAAAACAATGATACGTAAGTTTATAGAAAACTACAAAGTAGAAACCAATTGTGAAGAAAATAATTTTTAAAAAAAATTAAATAAATTCATTATTTTTTATAATCAATAATCATTTATTCAGTTGTAACAGAAAACTCTTTTTTGAAATAAGCATTAAGATAGTAGGTTTTTGAAAGTTTTTGCAAGCCAATATAAGGTAATGTTAACTAAATTCTCTTTCTTCTTGTTTTTTAATAATAACATTTATTCATTTATTCAACAAGTTGCTATAAAGAAAATATGTTGCTCTTAATAGATGAAATATCTTATGGAATGCATTGCTATCCATGCTTATATTCTCTAAGTACACTAAGTTTGTATCAAACACAATTTTACCAATATTCAATAATCTAATATGACATCTACGTTAAGCATCTATCTTAATGAACTATAGGCATCTTTGTTTATAAAGTATAAGTATCATTATAAGTAATATGATCAAATATAAATTTTCAAATAACTTCATTTGCATAATAAAGACAACAATATTTTGCAAATGTTCAAGTCTCAAAATCAAGTCATTGCTTTATATAATAATTCCAAAAAAAAAACATATACGTAAGTTATAAAATGAATTAAACCAATAATCTAAAATTTGATTACTTAAGTCATCGAAATTTTCAATTTTTATTAAAAAGGAATATTTTCATTGAATTTTCATAAATAAATATAACTTAATAAGTTTTTTTTTAAATTAATAAAATCTTTATTATTTATACCGAAAGGATGGCTTCATGTTATAATTTTAATATCATGAGAGACTCAAAATATTTTGCTTATATTAATCAAATATACATAAAGATGTCAGTCATATCAATCAAAAGTTTGAAGAAATAATTGATTTCTTCATAGTGAAAATTTGCTTATATATACCTATATATAGAAGCTATCCCCATACTCAATTTACTCCAATTTTTTGCCAAATTAGCATTTTTACTATTCATTTCAAATGCCAAATCAGCACACTTCATTACCATATCAGCTTTATTAAATATTATTATATTTAACTATGCTGACTTATGTGACACATGTCTTTTTTAGGTCAAAGTTGAAAATTTTTTACAAGTTCAGGGTATTCTTGGCATTGAAAATTCAAGACATCACCCTACTATAGTTGTTGCCACCAACCACCATTATATGTAGCACCACCACCACTGCCATCATCATCACTCCTACAACCACCGCTATCACCATTATTGCTCCCACCTTCGCCCCTTTTACCATCACCGTCAATCACTAAAACCCAATAAAAAAATAAACTTTTAGATTCAACTTTGCACACATTAAAACCAATAATCGGATTAATAAAAGATAAAAAATAGTTCTTTTACACAAATAGCAAACCCACAAAAATTAGCTTCTAGCAATCCCTATTCACAGTCTTAAATTTAACAAAATCCAAAAAAAAAACTTTTGATTTCTTTCTTTCCCTACCAAAAAATATATAAACAAAATAAAAAACAACACAATCCCTACCAGTGTGAGGAACCCGGTTAAGCTAAAAAAATTAAAATTAAAAGAAAAAGTTCAAGAGAAGTGAGGTGAGGTTTTAGGATGGGTTTCAATATTAGGGGTATAATACTAGGATTTGGGGCTTGATTTCCGACTTATAGGGAGCTTAGGACTAGGGGATGAACATAGTGGGAGTTGGCAGCCATCAAAATAGTGAAATAAGGGTAATTTTTAGTTTGAAGCTAAGACTTTAACTTCATATTTAGGAGAATTTAAAGAAATTTAGGAAAAACAAAGCCAGATTGGCATTCAAAAGGTTGAGATGAGTTTAGGGTGAAGTTTTAAGGTTAAAAGATCATCGATCGGTGGCAGCGAACAGCAGGCAACAGGAACTAAAGAAAGGAAAAGTTGTTTGAGAGAGTGATTTTTTTTTCTATAGAAAAAGATAAAATATTTTATAAAAAAAGTTGTCTTTTATATAAAAAAATTAGTTAATAAATAATTATTTAATATAATATAATTTAAAATTTTATTTTAAAATAAATTTAATAAAAAATTATAAATATTAAAATAATTCCCTCAGCAAAGTGAGGACATTAATCTAGTAATGATAATTTGGAAAGAATTGTGTTTATTCTCACTATCAATAGAGTAAATTAGTTGGAAAATAATATTGAAGATTACTTTCCAATTGTTAAAACTTGCTCATCTTTATAGATAGGAATAAAATTACTCTTTAAAGCAGTGATTTTCTCGCCCAAATGATTTAAAATCATTCCCACGTAGAATTCATAAATTGATAACAAATAAGGTGATGTAAATTTTGATTGCATATCATTATGGTTTTTAGATTAATCATCCCATATCAAATGCTTTCTCAATAAAATGTTTAAGTTTCTTTCTTTGCGCCCTCTATTCCCATTCTTGTAAAAGGTATCAATGGTGGTACTCTTTTATCGCCTAACATAATCAAAACACCTTAAGGGATGTTTGGTTCACAAAATTTAGGATTTCTCAAGAATCTTACTTTTCATAATGTGATTCGTATATTTGGTTTATCGAGGATTCCTCCCCTTACGTTCGGAATGTAACATTACAAACAATGTCAAGAAAAAGGAAAATATCTTAGACTAAAAAATTATGCTCTCCTTGAAGTTTTCTAAGATTTTTGGTGGAACATGAAATTTTTTTTAGTTTTGCCCTGAATAATTAGTATTCAAGGTTTATTATACCTTTCAATATCATACAAATTGCATAAAAAATTAGGACCCTATTTGATATACAGAGGCATTCGAAACTCCAATATTTGACATCTGACATTGTGAATAGAAAAATATTATATTTTAGGAAATAAAAACTAATTCAGTTATTTTTATTTATTTTTATTGAATTTTTATTCAACTAGACTAATTTTGTATTCTAGTTTGTGTAATTCATTTGAATTTATTTTAAAAAATATAATAATAAAAGTTTTTAATATATGTATATTATGTAAATAATATTCCAATTATTTGAAATGAAACAAACGTTTGTAATAAATTTTTTTTTCAACTGATAAAAAATTGACTTAGTAGATTATATTTCTCATAATAAATTTTGCCGTTTAAATAAATAGATTACATTTTTCTTTTCTATATTATGAAAATTATCATATTTTTTAATATTAATTCTAATATAGTTAAGACTTTTTCAAAAAATAAAAAGTAATCTATTATGACATATGATAATATTAAAAAAAAGGAACATGATCTATTGTGTGAAAAGACAAAATCATATATTAATGTAATAAAATGTAATAGATTACGTTTCTTTATAATAACCATTGTCTATTGCATGAAAACACTAGGGTTGTTAGAAACATAATCGATATTATTATTATTATTATTATTTTGAAGAAGAGGCAGAAATGTAGTGATTTTCCTTCCCTTTCTCCCTTACTACCATCATCCCTTGTCTACATTCTCGGTACTCATCTGTAAAAAGCTCTTTTACACTGTGAAAGTGCTCTTGTTCTCATATATATAAGCTCTGACTCATCAACCTTTATATTGGAAGCGAATTGGCATACCCCTGAGAAGATTTCCCCCTTTCTCTATGTCGCCCAACTCTCCATCACTTTTGTTGTTCTCAAGAAGACACAGTCGGAGATATGACCATTACAAGGCTTCACCCCCTTTGGTTTCTTTCTCACCATCGTCAACACATTCAGAATCTTCATGTTTCGATTTCTAATCCAAGCTCTCACCATTTGCCAGCTATGAGCATACCTCATCATTCTTGAGACATCACCAGCTTATA
This sequence comes from Durio zibethinus, assembly GCF_047325235.1. NCBI lineage: Eukaryota > Viridiplantae > Streptophyta > Magnoliopsida > Malvales > Malvaceae > Durio > Durio zibethinus. The sequence goes on from NC_143182.1 coordinate 18,974,913, forward strand.
AGAAGAATACAAACTTAAGATCTTTTTATGAGATGGCCAATGGGCTTATTGCTATTCGACTAATTATTGTATTTATGGAAGTGAAGATTTCAAGGTTTTTTTTATTGATTTTCTTTCTAAGTACTGATTCAAGCATAATTATCTCTTATAAAATGCATTTACTTTATTATTTATGAAAAATAATTATCTTATATATTTAAAAATAAAGGACTCACAAACTTTTTATTGATTTTTATAACAGACTATGTTATAAACAATTGTACTCCTTTTACGCGATAGACTATGTTTCTTATTAGTAAATGTAGTTTATATTATTTTTATTTCAATATTTGAAATATATTCAGCTATGTTTATTTTATTTACTATAATATTTTATGTCATAAGATTACGATTGGAATAAAGAATTAGTTTTTTATGTTAAATAAATAAATAAATATAAAATTTACATGTTAAATTTTTATCTAAATAATTTACAACTAAATAAAATAAGTTACAAGTTAATAAATATGGAAATTAATTTAAATAAACCGTTTGCAAGTTATATAAATAAATATATTATAAAAATATTAAATAAAGCAGTTATTTAATTATTTTATGAATATTATATGTTATTAATATGTTAAAAATATATATTAAAAGAATTCATTAGATAATTTTAAATTTCTTAAACTAATTACAAAATTATTAAATTTTTCTATCTAAACCAAATAAAAGAATTTTCTATTCTTCAAAATATGTCAAGTAAAGCTATATACGAGGAATCATTTTCCTAAAAGAAATTTTAAATTTCACGAACCAAACACCTTGTAAAATCTTTTTAAAAATAACAGATAATATCTTATTTAAATTTTTGTTTGTAAAAAAAAAAACTAATTTTGTCCAAGTGAAGTAAAAGCAAGCATAGTGATGTTAATTTTATCCAAATCCGATGAAGAATCCAAATTTTTATCTGAATGAGGATAAAATCCACAAAATGAATTTTGTAGAGAATAGAACCTTTTGAGGATGTCCATGTCATCAACTCTTATTTTTCCCTTTTTATTTTGTTCCCGCCTATGAAGAAAGAAGAGACTATCCAAGTTAGCCTCATTTTTTTTCCTTTCTTGTGTCAATTTTTAATTCATCTTTTATTATTTTTCATATTCTCTTTTCTTCTATTTTTTTTCCTTTCTTGTCAATAACTAACTCATCCATTAGTCATTTCTCAATTGCCTTTAATTCTCATTCACATTTTCTTTTTTTTCTCTCTACCATGATTACTCTTATTTTCTCTCTCTAAAAAATAAGATCTCTTTTCTTAGATTATTGTTGCAAATATGAATGACTGCTCCTTTTTTTTCTCCTTTTCTCTCTTTTTTTTTTTATTTTTCTCAATTTTTACTATAACAAAATTAACAAATTAAACTAGATCTTTTAAATTTTCTTACCAAATTTGTGATGGTTTTGAGTTTCAAATTTTAGGATTCGATTTGATAATGTTTCTCATCTACCCTCATATTTGTTTTTTTTTTTTTCAAAAGTAAGAGCATGGAAAAAGAATTGGAGAAAAATTAAAAATTTTAACCCATTGGATTTTATAACAATTTTTCATTTTTTTTTACTATTTGTTTTTGTAGGTATAGGTTTCTAAATATCTAACGCCATTAGGATGTGTGAGTATCTGTCTTTATTTTTTTTCATTTTTGATTTTTTATATTTGAACAAAAAACTTGAAATGAATGATTGTTTTGTGTTATTAAAAAATGGTTGTTAAGTTTTATGATTTATTTAATTTTTTAATTTACTCCCTATCTGACTTAAAGACCTTCAAAGAAAAATTTAGTTTTCTTTCTTTACTTTTTAGCTGGATTTTTTTATTATTTTTTTAAAATTGATTTGGTTTGTAGAATTAGTTTGGAAGTAAAATTGTTAACTACTTGATGATTGTGTTTTTCTGGTTGGGATGAGTTTGAAGAAAACAATGAAACATTAGAAGATTATTTTGGTCATGACTATCCATAGTCATTACAGGTTGCTTCCTAAATTAAATGCAACTTAATTTTTCAATTATGATTGACTTTATTGTTTTCAATTAACTTCTTTCTTGGGGTTTGAATAATTTATTCCTAATGAGATGGTGTGATAAAAAAAAAAAAAAACATTGGGGTCTGAATATACTTACTATCATGTTTTACATTTTCTAATTTACAAAGGTATATTGTTTTGATTAGATGTAAAGTTCAAAATTTTGATTGTGTTGAGTTTTAATAATTTTGTTGTATTTATGCGTTTTGTACGTATGATCTTATTAGCTTGTTTATACTGATTTGTGTTGTAGTTCTTTTTAAATATATTGAATTTGATGAAATGTAAAAGTTCAAGATTTAGTTGGTTTGGTGCAAATTTTAGTGGGAACTATGATTTTGGGCCTTTTCATGAATGCGAATTGGATATGGTTAGAGGATTATTTTATATTATGCATTATTAATCACTATTAGGTTAAAGATCAAGTTTTGGTGCTTGAGTTGGATGGCATAAATTTATAATATGACTTTTATCTTAGTTTGAGGGCTAATAAATGCACGAGTATTTGATTTTTTTTATTATCTTTCTTATGTAGCTAGTATCGCAAAGGCAAGATTTGATGAACTTATTATGCTAGGTTTAGATGATATTGAAAATTTTAGATAATTGATCTTGCCTAAGTTTGATTTACTTTATTATTATTATTATTGATTTATGTATCTCAGTAATGCATCCATTACTTAGTTTGTTTGACTTTAATGAAGTTTTTTATATATATTCTTTATAATTATATCAACATATTTAGGTCTTTTTTTATAAACTTGTATGATTATTTTCACTATTTTTGTTCATTTTGGATGCATTTGTGTATTTATCTATATTTAAGATATCTTAATTTATTGTTAATCCATTTTTAGCTTTTTTTAAAAATTTATTTGCATGGTTTGGTAGCTTTATATTAGCACTATGAACTATCCATTTCAAACGTATTTCATTATCAGTAATATATCAAATTAAAGGTATTAATTTGCTAACAATGTGGTTACATTAATGGAATTGTAATTGGAGCAGGATAATTGGATAACTAGACTATAAGTTTTTTAAGCAATTTTATACAAATCAATTTTGTTTTTTTCTATATTTTAAGATACTCTAAACATCGTATAACATTGACTATATACACACACACACGTTTTTAAGGAGTTATTCATAGGCAACCTCAAATTTCAATATCAAACTTGAGTTTACTTATTGAGTTGGCACAAAGATACTTCAAGAAAATTTCTTTATTTCTTTTGTTAGAACACAAAATATAATTACCCTATTGATAATGTGCTCTTATTCCTTCATCCAATGTTTAATTTGAGCTGGAAAGGAAGTTGAAATGTTGAACAAGTTCATTTATCTTTACTTTGGTTTTGATTGGGTTTTATTCTTTTCTTACTTTTTGTATAGGTTGACAATGAATTTTCCTTAATATTGATCACTGTATGTATTTTTTTAAAAGTTGATTTTTATTTTTCTACTTTTAATGTTGTCCGTAGTGTGGTAAAAGCTATTTGCTTGTCTTGATATAGATTTTGTTATGAATCTTATCAGTTTTCTGTTGTATTCAAAATTTGGTTGCATTACATATAGTTTAGGTCTTATTTGCCTACCTTGGATGATATAGTAACTCTTAAAATTTTGCTTCGTTTGAGTTTTTATTTTATCCTAATCTATATGTTAGTCTTTTGTTAATGCTATTTATTTTTTTATATAGTTTTGACTTTATATCAAAAGCACATTATTTTATATCATATCATATAAGGATTTACTTTATCCACTAGAATTTTTATTCTTTGAAATTCTCTTTCAAAGCAATCAATTAACTTAATTTGAAAATAGGTTGTACCATAATACTTTTGAGAAATTTGAACCAAACTTCTATCATGTGTAATGGAAGTGATCTTTTAGTCACTTAATTGGAACACAATGTCATAAAAGCCAAGATTAGATTTGGTGTACACGTTGGTTAAAAAGTTCTCATTCTTTTTTTTTTAATATCTAAAAAAGTTCTCATTCCTAGAATAGGCATAACAATAAAACATAAAAATCATGTTGTATCAGACTTTGTACTCACTACAAATAAAATTTTGATGCAATGCCATTTGATGATTTTAGATTTAAAGCAATTGATGTTGATGAACTCTTACCTGCTTAGAGGAAAGCTAGGACTAGTACTTTTGGATTAATGCTACCATGGTCCAACTTTATATGGCATAAATCGTTGCCTTTGTTTAATCTATTATAAATTTCATGTTTATTTTTTATGTGCATCTTAATTTTATACATATAAGCCACTATATCTAAAGAAGTGGATTTTGGATTGAGAGGGAAGATAATATAAATAAAGATTTCTAGTTCTTTGACAACCATAGCAATGGATTAATATAGTACGATGTTTTTTTTTTTCTTAGGTTTCTTGGTTAGTGTAAGTTTTCAAGAACTATTCCTTATCTTAGAAACATTTGGACATGAATCATCATTCTAAATTAGTATGAACTAACAGATTTTTTACAATGAAATTCTTGTTAAATTATCAACATTCATGGTATAATGCAATTTGATTTGATTGCTTTTTATAACTATTATTTTCATTAATCTTTATTTTAAGAGATAAATTAAAACAAGCTATGACACAATATTGGATGGAGATAAAGGGTGGTTTTCCAACATGATTGTTTTTTACTGAGCTAATCATTCTTTGTTTAGTTCAAGGTCCAACAAAATAATTTCTTTTCATTGGTAAATTAGGTAGGAATAAGTAAATCAAGAATCCAATTATTCACTTTTGATAAATTGATTTGATTTGTTTTGCAGAATTTGACTATATTCCTTTTATAAAATGAAGGTTCTGAGTATTCAATTACTTAGAAATATTATCATTATCTATTGTTTTTGTTAGGTTTGACTTTAGATGTCTTTAGTCTGAATTATTGTCCACCAATTTGGAAAAGAAAGAGGAGGAAATTGTAGTAGTTTGTTTTTGGACACTAGAATTGCAGATTTGCTTACTTGCTTTGATAAATGCAAGTTAAATTGTTAGGTTTTGTGGTTTATATGTTTGTCATAATAGTATTAAGTTAATTGATATAAATATATTTTTTTAAAGTTTTATTATTATCATGCATTTAACAGTGGATTCCTATGGCAACACGTGAGTATTATGTTAGTAAGTATTAAATTTTAAGGAAGAGGGATGTGAATATGTATGATTTTAAATATTTTATTGGTATTAGGGGTAGATAATATAGCACTTGACCCATACCTAGACCCATTGCCTATATATTATATATTTAATAAATATATTTTATATTGATTAGAATTAATATATTTTTATTTAAAAAATATATAAATAAATTAAATAAATATGCAAGATAAAAATAAAAAACTAAAAAAAATTTTGAAACCATAGGTACAAAAATTATTTATATCCATTAAATATTTGAAGAAATTGAGATAGAAATAAAATTAAAATATCTATTAAATATGAATAGAGGATAAATACAATATAAAAAATAAAAATAAAAATACAATTAATTTTAATATCACAATTATAATATTTAATCTCACTATCATTATAATTAATTTTAATATTATCATTATTTTTAATTTTATCGAAATGAGTCTAAGCTATAAACAAGCAATTTATATGGCAATTTTGAAATTTGAGTCCAAACTGTAAAGTGGAGACGGGCGGGAGTTTTGGCCTTTGGGCTTTAACAACTAGAAGCACAGGACAGGGAAAAAACGCAGTGAACAAAGCACAAAGCTTCATAGGTTGTTGCTTGCACGCATAGGGCACCATTCTCTCTTTCGCTTTTAGACAGAAAAATAGGGGAAAAGAAAAATCAAAGAAAGAAGCCAGCGTTGTTGCAAAAAACTAAAAGGGCATGGCCTCAACAGAGAGCTCCAGATCTTCAACTGCTGGGTCTCCTGATTCATACATAGGCAGCTTGATAAGCTTGACTTCTAAGTCTGAAATCAGATATGAAGGTGTTCTCTTTAACATCAACACTGAAGAATCCAGCATTGGTTTGAGAAATGGTAAAAAAAAAAACTCTTTTTCTTTACTGGGTTTTCTTCTTTGTGTTTTGTTTTGATATTTGAGCTCTGTAATGGATTTTTACTTTCTGGTTTTTGTCTGTTATGGTGAAATAGTTTATTTAAATTGTTTCCTTAAGGTTGAATTTGGGATGCTTTCAAAAGTTTCACTTTTTCAAGTTCTTTGTTGGGTCATTGGGTGTAAGTGACATGAATGTTGACTGTTTAAGCAACTGGACTAAATACCCAGGAGGCCAGGTGCGTAGAAGAGAAAGCCAATCAAGTGGGTAATCTGGAGAAGCAAAACAAAAACAGTGTTATAAGGCTGAAAACATTGGAAAGTAGCAAAGAATTTGTTCTCCGATTCACTTTCAAACATCTTTTTTATATCTTTATTTATAGGACCTCTTGGCTGCCAACTAAAACTAATACATAACACAGTTTCCAGTATGTTTAACATAACAACTGTAAAACACATAAGAGCGTTACATTTTACAGCTCTCAATGGTAACTAAGCAGCGGCTATAAATTTGGCACTGCATGAGTTCAGAAATAATCAAGGATTTTGAATTGTTAATAGTCTATTCTAAAATGTTTTGTAAAATAGTTAATGCTAGTTTCTCACACCAGGAAGTTTGTTGGAAATTTAATAAAAAAAGTGAAGGATAAATGGAAAGGTTAAGTATTATTATTGACATGGATTGCTATAGCAGTAAGAATATAAAAATTGAAATTCTTGGCTTATTCAAAAATAAAATAAAATGGGTGTTGTATCTATTATGAAATCAGATAATATATTCGGACTATTAGATGATAGAGCTTGGTGTAACCATTTATATAATATCACCCCATTTAGACTAGAAAAGGGTGTGGCTGTTAGGGCTGCAAATGTGAGAATCTTGCTCCTTCCAATGTTATTCCTTTGCTTGTGGTTATGACAGGCCTAGTCTATGCTTACCGACTCTTCTTGTTCTTTTGGGTGTTAAGATGTAACTTTATCCTTCTTCTAAATAACTTCTATTCCTTCAACATTCCAGTAAGGTCATTTGGAACAGAAGGGCGAAAGAAAGATGGTCCACAAGTTCCAGCAAGTGATAAAATTTATGAGTACATACTCTTCCGTGGAAGTGATATCAAGGTATACCAATATTATGGGGACTAATGAACATTGATAGTACTATTATCTGCCTTTTCAATTAGGAAGTTTTGCTTGTGGCAATTGATCATGGATAAAGCATTGGACAATGAATTTGAATTTTGGTCTTAGTACACTGTTTTTGAGGAAATGCTGAATTGTTGTAGAGTACCAATGGCAATTTCTCTGGTTGCAAGTATCTTCTTTTTGCTTCTGTTATGGTGCCATAAGTTGTTCATTTGCTATCCAGACTTGGGGGCAAAAGAGGCTCGAAAATGCAAAAGTTGTTATGTTGCTTGATCACCCTTCTATTATTGCTTGTAAAGTGTGTTAGAAGTTTCTTTTGGCTCATATTAAAACACTTTCCAAGCTTCAGAATTTTCTTGGTGTTATAAATCTATTCAACAAAACTATTGTCCTTGAATAATCTTTATGAGATTCAATTTTATCTCTATCTTTTTCTGTAATTATTCAATATGGTATTACATAGCCAGATTATGATAACACTGACAATTTTGAGTATTTTTTTTCATGGAAAGACAATTTCTTGGTAGAATTGACTTTTTCATGCTATGATGCCTAGTTGTGGCTAGTGCAATATCTAAGCGGCCACTGCTATATGGTTTCATTGTGGCATTGATTAAAAATAAAGTGTTTTATTAACTTTTGGTTTTCATTTGCCAAGTGCATTAGGACTTAGTCTTGTATATTTGTGCCAAAGCATGTATTAGGATTGCAACTGATATGTAACTGGAGCTCAGTCTGGTCAGCAGGCTAAATTTTTGGTGCTTCATTTTATAGTGCTTGACTTATAGATGACATTTTAAATGACCACAAAAGTAAGATTAATGTTTGCTGCTTAACTTCATGTTGTTATTGAAAGCTGCGATTACGCTACTAGGAAAGAATGTAGATTTTACACTACTAAATCCAACATTTTAGATTTATCTGCTCCAAAATTAAAAAGAGAGAGAGAGAGAGAGAGAGAGAGAGAGAGAGAGAGAGAGAGAGAGAGAGAGTTATCTGTACTAAAAGATTGTAGTTTAGAGACCCCATTTGCTAGATTACAATTTGATTCCATATACTTTTAGTGAAGAAAGAAAATTTCTTGTTCTCTGGAATTTTATATAAGCCTATTCTCCGCATTAGCATCTTCAATGTGTTCTTTTTTCTTGTTCTGCATATGTTTACAGGACTTGCAGGTTAAATCTTCTCCACCAGTTCTGACCCCAGCACCTATACACAATGATCCTGCTATTATACAGGTAGAGGAAAGAAAATAATTCTTATATATTGCTATTTTCTACTACTAATATATAGCTTTTGAAACGGGTAAATTATATCTGATTCGGTTGTATCATCAAGTTTATATGGAATGATATTTACCATATTTCTGGATCTTGAGTATTATTGCTATTATTGTACTTTTTAGCGAAGAAAGAATCAAAATACTTTAGTTCTTTTAGTTATATTTTAATTTCTAGTGTTTAGGATATTCTACACATTTGAGTTGGGTTTCGGGTGTAGCTTATAAGTATTAATGTTATTTGTGTTTCTAGTGGTTTTGAACAATGACTCATTGGAATTTGGAAAATTGTTATGAGATTTTGCTGTTTCCATCAGTTCTCTCTGGTTTTCTCTCCCCTGTTCTCTTATTTCTCCAATTTCCTCTGTTTCTTCCTTCTTATCCTTACTTTCGCTCTAAATTCTATTTCCTTTCTTCGTTCCCTCCTTGTTCATCACTGTGCTTAAAGGTGTCTTATCTATTGCTAAGATGTGTAGATATGCATAATCAAATTAATTTGAGGGTAGCTGATGTAGGACAAGTATCTCAATACTCAATTTCCAGAAAATTCTCAATAATTCAATAATCAAAATCTCCTAAAGCTATTACAACTAAGGTATTTATAACTGAACCTAAACCCTAATAAAACATAAAATACCAAACATCTAAAATCTTAGCACTAACATTAAGAAAATAAGTAAAATACTAATTCATATTAAATAGCCTAAATAATCTAAAATAGCTTAGATAATTATACAAGTTGCAATCAAAATCATAAACTATAAAATAAAGTCCTAAATAACTTAGTCTTTATGTTAGGATATTCCCATTCTCCATCACTAGCTCTTAATTTATTTTTTACTACTGCTTTCAGTGTCAAATAACATTACAAAATGGCATTGTGGTGGTTATTGGAATTAAATTTTATTATTTCTCAAACTTCAATACATATACATGTATTGCTGAAATTTGTTCCAATTCCTTTCTTTTGCAGTCTCATTATCCCCAGTCAGCTATTGCATCCGCAGGCTTGCCTTCTTCTGGTACTGGATCTATGCAAGATCCAGGTTCTCAAACTTCGTCTGTGGGACTTGCCAGGCCAACATATCAGGGCAGTCTTCCATTATATCGACCTGGTCCGAGTTTAGGGCCATGGGTTTCATCAACTGCTACAACCACAAATGGCGGGCTTTCCATGCCAATGTACTGGCAAGGTTACTATGGGTCTACAAATGGTCTTCCCCCACAGCAGCAACCTTTGCTTCAACCCCCACCTGGCTTGTCAATGCCACCTTCCATGCTGCAATCTATGCAATATCCAACCATTAATTTGTCGTTACCTACTGCAGCTTCTAACTTGCCAACTTCTCAGTTGTTTGAAAATGCTCGTCCTTTGCTGCCACCCATTGGTACAGGCCCCCTGAATTTGCAATCTTCTGTGCTTGCAGCACAGTCTTCTACAGTAGTTTCAGACTCATCAGCTAGTTTGCATCCAGATAGCGCTTCTGCTTTAACTCTTCCTACTGCAGCTTCAAGTAGTAGCTTGCCATTGGTATCTCCATTGACTGCTGCTTTAGATAAAAGTGCTGTGATGTTGTCTCTTTTTGACAAACCTAAGACAGTCTCTGATCCCATAATGCCATTCAAAGGCATGTCTGATTCTGTTTCCTCCACCATAGGGACAACAACTGCAATTTTGAATGATGGAATGCTTCCTTCTTTAGTAACCCCAGGCCAGCTTTTACAACCTGGAGTGGTCACAGCATCTTCGTCTATATCTTCACAAATATCTCAAAAGGATGTGGAGGTTGTGCATGTTTCATCTCAAGAGTTGACATCAGCACCTGCAACAGCACCAGTTTCAGGAAAAGCACCGCCACCTGTGTCAGCACAAGCATCACCACCATTGTTAGCACAAGCCTCACCACAACTACCAAAAACAGTACAGGAACCAATATTGCCTTCACCTTCACCCTCTGATCATAAGGTATTGCTTCCATTATCATATTTCTGTTGTGAAAAGTGAAAGGGCTATGAAATGTGAATAACTTTGATAGTTCTCCTTTGACATTTATTTTTCTTTGAGAGGGAAGGGATGGATATGGAGCGGTTTCTTCTTTTCCTTTGTGTTCACCATTCATCTCTCTCTCTCTCCTTGTTTTGTTGGTTCCTTAGAATTGCTCCCTGTTTTTGACTCTCTTGTTCCATTTTCTGAAGAATGATTTGTCACTTGTTGCTAGAGATCATAGATAATTAAATGTTTGTGCTACTGGTTTTGAGCATACAAGTATTCCGTCATGATTTTGCCCTACAGATGAAAAGGACAAATTAGATTTTAAGTTGTGCTAAAAGTTGCAATAATTAGGGCCTACCATTGGACTTACTTGATACTAAAACATCCCTATCAAAATTTTCATACTTGGAAGCTTTCATATTGTAAACGATCTGCAAAAGATAATTTTTCTGTACATAGTGAGCTGTTTTCAATGCCTTTTGCTCTTAAATTCCAATTTTCTTTACCTCTAGAAAAATAAAGAGAAAAAAACATGAATTTTTGGGATTTCTCGTCTAACTGCAGGCATCTGAAAATAAATTATATCACTGGAAAATTTAGTATTTAGATTTTAGACAACAATTCACCATAATTTAGTGAATAAGAATTTCCAATTTGCAGTTTACTACATGCTATAATTTGGGGAGTTAAGTTCTTTCTGGTCCCCTTTTTAGTTGAAGGAACCCCACTTCTTGACTCTGAAATCCAACTAACATGGTGATTGGTGTCAGTGAACTGATGTTGCTAACTTTGTAAGATGAATTTCAAACAACTGACCTCTCAAAAACAAGGCAGCCTAGTGCCTAATCGATTTTTTAACTCATTGAATTTAGAAATGTTTTCCCTTGAGTAATGTTGACATGTTTTGACTTGTCCATTCAATTTATCTCTTGTTTCTTTTGTACAGATCAGGAATTGTATTACCAGGTGTCCTTAGTTGTTTTCCTGTTGCTGGTTTGACCATTGGCTATTAATTGCTTTATCCTTTCTAATAGTTAGGATGCATACTTTTAATTTACATGGCTTGAGATAGTTACATATTTGCTGACAAGCAATTTTCCCCCCTTTTTGGTGCATTTGCTGTTGGTTCTTCACAACCCTCCTAGCTGCATGGATCTCCAATGCACTCTTATCATAGTTATAGAGGAGGACGTGGAAGAGGAAGAGTAAGTGGAAATGGGGTATGTTTTCTGTTTCTTTGCGTTGCCAGATTGTTATTTATGTTGCATATGGTGGCAATGCTAATTTTCTGGGAGTGAATTAGCCAACTTGGTGTCTTTGAAGGAGAATACACGGAATGGAAGTTTGGAAAAGTTTCTGCAATAGCACTCCATGCCTTAAAACTTATTTTAATTTTAGTACCCCACCCTATGTTAGGGAAGCTAATCCAATAGTCTAAAGTTTTGGGATAATTAAAACTGGTTTTCCATAGTTTGATTATTTCACTCTAAAGGTTGAGGTAAAACAAACAGTTCAAACAATATTTTTTTTGGAAACTTTGTGGTGTATTCTTATTGCAGTATAATCATGGAATTGACTAACCATGATATTAGAATTCCAAAGTATTTTAAAGTTTTATGATTCATAAAATCTTACATTAAAAAACAAAGTTAAAAGTCTTTAGCAATTTTAAGTTACTTTCATCATAAAGGAAATGATATTACTAACTGAATCCCCCTAGGAAAACACACATTTTGAATATTATGGCCTATTGCTTCCAAAATTGATAGATTAAATTAATTATTCAAACCACTGTTACAATGAGAAAATCAAGGGGGTTGGGGGGGAATGAAAAATGTACTCTTCTATCAATTAGAAGGCATGTTATTTATCCAAGAGTGTATAATCAATTTGCCTATGTAAGACCTTTATTCTGTTGCTCATTGTATTGCCAATCTTGATGAACTTGCAAGGCCCACAACCTATTGAGTCCAGTGGCTCAGCTTGATTGTAATGTAAAAATTTGGTACTGCAGATTTCAAGTTCAGCAACCAGATTTACAGAAGAATTTGATTTCATGGCAATGAATGAGAAATTTAACAAGGATGAAGTTTGGGGTCATCTTGGCAAAAGTAGCCGAGCTCAAGAAGATGCTGATGACTTACAAAATGAAGATAGTATTGGAACCTCGAAAGTGGAGGCTAAGGTAGTTCTCTCTGTCTCCTCAACCCATATGCATGTTGGTGCCTAACAAGTTTATGTGATTTGGTTTTTAAATTCTTTTTGTTTACAATTGTTTTTCTTCTTTTACAGCCTGTATATGTCAAGGATGATTTTTTTGATTCCTTGTCCTGTGATTCTCTTGATGGTGGGTCTCGTGACGGGAGAGCTAGATTTTCAGAGCAAATGAAAAGAGATACGGAGGTACTATATTCCATTTGCATTATTCACATCATTGGAGTATTTAAATGTATGTATTTGTATGTGTATGCGTTTGTGTTTCTGTGAGCCTTTAACTCTATTTGTCTGTATGCCGTAGTCATATAGAAGAAATATACTTACGACTGCTAATATATTATTATTATTACCATAGTTTGGTTGGGAAGAGAGAAGGGGGGTGGTGGGTTGGGTGGGCTTGTTGATGTATGACAAGTTCAACCAGGAATAGAAGGAATCGGAACTTAATTAGAGCAAAGAAGTAACAATGGTTAAAACTGACATTAGTTATGGCTTCAAGGCTTGTGATGGAGTTTGCCTAATTCTCTGGCGTATTATCTGTTAATATGCATGTTTTTTTTATCAGCATGAATGATCTTAAATTCTTGATAAAAGTTCCGCTTTACAATATCTATATAGACCTTTGGCGATTTCCCAAGGCATCGTGGTGGCGGTAGAGGTGGTGGTGGACGTTTTCATGGTGGTCGAGCACGTGGTTCATATTATGGAAGAGGCTATTATGGTGGTAGGAGGGGTAGGGGATATGGCATGGTAAATCGTACCACCTAGTTAGCGGCAGCCCAAATTGAGCACAGTTAGAAGATCAAACTATTAGCAGAAATGTATGTGATGTTCCCTTCAAATTGAAGATGCTTATGATGGCCTTTGATTGTATTCCTACAATGGTTGCTGCTTTAGGATTTGACTATTGACCTATAGAAATAAGCAAACCCCAGTAGACACAGAAGGATTTCCATTGCACTGCTACATAAGGTTTTCTATGGATAATGATAGTGTGAGGTCATTTTATCTGTTAAACAGTGTTTTTGTTATTTTGGCAAATTAACACAGTTCTGTATTATGTGAATTTTAATTTTAATTTTAATTTCAAGGCTTTGTAACTTATTTTTTTATTATTATTATTTCATGAAGATTTTAGGACAATTCCCTAGGAAAGAAAAAATTACTAGCTTTTAATTTTCCAATATATCAATTCTCCCATATTGTAAGAATGAGTTTTTTTTTTTTTTTTTTTTTTTTTTTTTTTTTTTTTTTCTGGTGTCGAATTTGAATCTTTGAGAATTTTTGTGTTGGGTAAAATGAGAGTTTTTAGGTGTTTGGATGCATTTAACTTTTTGAAATGGTTTTTTTTTTTTGACAACAAAGACGAGTAATTTTTTGAAGAACATTTGATTTGTAAACTAGTTGGTGAATAAATGCATAGTTTATTCTTTTTCTTGGAGTTGTTTACCAAGTCTCAAAATATACTTGTGTTCTTTACAAATTTTGTCAAGAGCTTTTATCATAACCTTGTAAACGTCGTCAAGGTTAATGTTTTTCAAATTAAGAGATTTGAGATTGAGTTAAGTTTTGGTTTGTTAGGTAAGTTTTTCTAGAATTGAGTTGAGAAAATTTTGTTTTAGATTAACATCATCAAATCCATTAAGGAGATAAAAGTACTAAGAAAATTGTTAGTAGTGTTTATCAAGATCTTTTGGATGGAGCCAATAATATCTTAACTTGAAAATTTCTCTTTGATTTTGTCCATTTGATGAGTTTTTTGGTCACAAAATATAGTTGATAATTAAGATATAGCTTTTGTGATCGTAGGGCATTGGAGAAATTGTAACTGTATTCATTAATATTATCTCAAATATTCTTAAGGGTTCCAACCATGAAATAAAACATATTAAAACCTTTTGCATTGTGAGATTATGATTGGAATTTAATTCAACTAGTCCTCATGTAAGAAATTCTTGGAATCTTATGTGTCATTTGAATGAGGGAATGTCATCAATTGTGAAGACTAAGAATTTGGATGAAGATAAGGAATTATAAGATTGAAGAAGATAAGGAGGTTGTTGGTCACTATCCATAGGTTCTGAGTTATCAACTTTTGGATTGTCATCTAGGACTTCAATTATTGGTTCTATCATGAAAATATATGGGAGTATCTTAATAGTATTATAAAAAAATACTTCATCAGAATTTGAATATGATTTATCCCTAGTATGGAAGATATTTTCAACTAAAAACTAAGGAAGATTTTCCTATGCCATTGTTGGAGTAAAGTGGGAAAGATATTTGGTGTGGAAGAAATCATAAGTTGGGATGAAGGTTTAGAAAAAGCATCTATTGTGGTTTCAGGGATATAGTAAGGAGTGGTAAAGGAGGTCGTAATTGGAGTAGTGATTTTTTTTTGCTTTGAGGGTTGTAGAAGTGGGTTTTCTGCTATTCTTATGGGTTTCTATTCAATTTGTTATTTTTCTCTTAATATTTTTATCCATTTTTCAATAGTACCAAAAAGAGATTGGTTTGAATGAGGGATGTAGAATGATTGTTCTGAAAAGGTTGTAAATAATGGTTTTGGTTAAGGCTATGAGGTGATGGATGTGGATAGAGGTGTAAACACTCATGTGCTTGGTTTGGGTTGGTATTGAAATAGGGTGAAAAAAGGTTTTGGAGGTGAAGGTAGGATGTTTGCTTGGTAAGGAGTATCATACATTCTAGAGTTAACTGAGGCAAAAATACTAGGGCTAAGGGTTGAAGGTTGTTGTTGTTATTTTTTACAGAGTTGATTTTGGAGATTTGCAAGCTAAATTTTGAGGCTTTCATTTCTTTTTCTCTTTCAACAAAAGCATAAGTGTAATTATTATTAGTTTTAACCAGCTATCTGAGCTTTTGATCTACAGTAATTATTTTTGCTTAGATGTCAAAATAATATTATGAAGATTAACAAGATTCTGGTCAAAATGTTGGCTTACTTGGTTTAACTTATTCTCTATCTTATGCATGGCTACATTATGAAGAATAAAGTTTTTTATTTGCCAATTCAAGATTGCTTTACAAGAGAAATTCTTATTTAGTCTCCATTTTCTTCTTTATTAGTAGGAATTGAGATTTTTTAGATGTGTCTGTACAGATCTTTGTTGAATTCTTGGAAAGAAGAAAATTTTGCATCATAAGAAAATCTAATAGATTGTATCATGCAAGTATGAGGAAGAGGCTGATGGAGAAAAATCTAGGTGTGATCAAATTTGATTGTAATAGTGCTATTTGGGTTTGTGGTGTAGTGAAGAGTTGCCTAGCGTTGTTTCATCTGGATTCCAACAATTTGAACTTGAATAGTATCTAAGAAAGTTGGATCTTGTAGAGACATGTTATAGTTGGGGAATACTGTGAAGAAAACAATTCCTATATTGAGTGTCGTCTGAACTATGTCAAGTACTGCATGCTTGTAGTATTTAAACCTTGTATCCAATAAGGCTTTCTTGGTACAAACAGGAATACCATTTCGTCCATAAAAGCTCTGATAGCACCAAAATGGATTTGGGTGTATCTTTGCTCTATCCACTACTCTGAAAACTTTGAAGGAATATGAAAAGTAACAAAGTGTTTTTGAGATTCTATTAAAAAATACATTGATCAAACTTGGAAGCTTGAGTATATTCTTGTAGAGCTTGAGAGTTTTGCTTGAGAAGGATTTTTATGGACCTAACTGAAGAAGAAGGAGATATAGAGAAAGCATTGTAAGGATTTACAAGAGGAAATTCTGTTTCTTAGATCTTTTTGTTTTCTAGAATATAACTAATTTCATAAACAAAATCTAACTCTTAAAAAGAGGATTTTCTAAGTATAGGTAAAGGTAAAGGAAAGGAAGATCTAAATGTAGAAGGTTCTACGTTACTAGTGTTTAACATATCCATGAGAAAAAAGTTTTTGGCTATCTAATTCCACCAGTCTAGTAATAGATTATTTAATGATTCTATATACTTAAGACGAGGTTGTTGTGCTCTAATACCTACTAACGAGGGATTGATTGCCTTTCTCAAAGAGATACCAAATATAAACAATCTATAAATCAAGCATAAATCAAAGTATTCTAACAGGTACTTAAGACTAAATGAGAGACCTAAGTCTCTTTTTGGTTTTTTACTTTTTATGTTACTCATACTCTTAATTTACTTTGAAGTACTTAGCATCACATATTTGAATTTTAGTATGAAAATTGGACAAAACTTATAAAAAGTGAGCATATCCACATCGGATCAGTGTGACATTGAATTTTTAATCATATTATAATGTATAAATATTTATACATTTTTAATTGAACTAGCAATAAAAAAATAAGTGTAAATTAAACATATTACTTAATAATTGTTTATGTAAATTTTTTTTTATTTCTTTTATGTTTGACTATTTATTAATATTAATGTAATTATTTTTATTAATTATGAAAATTAAATACAAATGTATTTGCAAGTGTGTATTTTTAAAAATATTTATATTTTATTATATAACTTAACACATATTTTTGTTGATGGTACAAAAAGTCTTAATGTTCATATTATCAATTTTTTTAACAATAACAATGCAATTGTGACATAAAAAATCATTTAATTTGCAATCTCAAAAATAAAAATTATTTATTATTGTTAAATTATTATTAATAAATATCAAAGCTTTTGTGATTATCATTCACATTTATTTGAATTATTTCATATAGGTATTTTATTTTTATTATTTTTTAGTTTTTAAAGCAATTTCATAAATTTAATTTACTTTGAATCCCAAATTTTGCAAAGAGACAATTTTTACAAAGTTTTTAATTAAAATAATAATAAAAATAATATTTAATTTAATAATAATAATAATAAATAAATAAATAAATAAATCATACCTTATTATATTTATGAGTGAGTCCAAAATACAGAATTAGCCAAAGGTCTAGCAAGGAAAAATCCCTATCGAGCCTTTACGAGTCAAATCCGACCTATCTATTTTCATTCTTTCATTTCTTAAATTTTTTTTTTTCAAATTACACCATTTTGATCTTTGTATATAATAGAAAAGTCAAAATTATTTTAATTTCTTCAATTCTTCTTCTATCGCTATATTTTGTTTCGCTCTTTAACCCAAACCTCTATCATTTTTTTTCTAAATTTCATCATTTTACTATTATGGCCACCACCTTCTTCTGTCGTGTCTTCCTAGTAATGAAATTGTCCTAATATTTACCTAAATGCTCAATCTATTCTACAAAACTATCGACTTCAATTTTGTAAAAAAAAAAAAAAAACTCCTTTTTCATTTATGAAAAACCCAAAAAGTATGAAACCTAAAAACCTAGATCCATTGAATTGTCATCGCCACTGCACCGTTAATGACCACCAAACCTTCCTTTATCTCTTTCTTAGGCTTTCACCTATGCAGTTTCTCAAACTTATCATATAAATCCCTAAACACAAAACCCTAAGAGAGAGAGAAAAAATTGTTAACTTTAAATTGATCATTATTTTTAAATGATAAAAACTTTAAGTGTCTTACAAACAAATTTGCATTAGATTTTTATGTATATCTCTCATCATAAATTTACTTTAAAATTTATTTATTTGAGTATAAATACAAGTCCATTTGCTATTTCAAAGAATATTTATTTTCCTTGGACATAATATAATTTTGATTTTAATGGTTTTAAGAAAAGAAAATTTTAATGAGTTTTACTTGAAAATGCAAGTTCAAATTGATATTCGAAGAAAATTGTTTTTACTTGGACTTGATATAATTTTAGCATTATTTACTTTTAAAAAATCACTATGACTTACTTCACTAGAGCTTTTATTCTTTAAAAGAAAAATGGTGTTGAACTCTAATATTTTTATTAAGAAATCAAATTTTAGAGAAAATTATAATAAAGAAATATTTTCAAGATTGAGCTAAAATGAAAGTTTAAGTAATTTTAAAATAAAATTATTTTTTTAAAACTTATACAATATTCTTTTTTATTTTTTAAGTGTAAAATTTGTAAGTCTTCAAAATCCCCTAATTTTTATCTCTCATAGATGTTTTAAATTAACTTTGAAATGAGTGTTTTAAACTTGAAAAATGGTTGGTGATAAAAAAAAAAAAAGAAAAAAGAAATAAATTTCTTATATATTGTTTTTAAGTTTTTAATATATGTGAGCATTTTAACATGAGATGTGGGTCACTCCTCTTTTTATGGATAAAATGCCATATAATTTCTTTAAAGCAAATTTTGCTTTAAGGATGGATCCCTCTCACTAAGGGATCCATCCATTTTAAGGCAAAATAATCCCTTCAATAGCGGATCAACCCCTTCCAATAGATGATCGATTTTCTAATGCCTAGTAGCCTTCCAACGGTTTGTTTTATTGCAATCAATAGCTCTTTTCTTCAACAACTCAATCTAAATGACTTCAAACACATTTTTACTATAAAAGAGGCTTATCCAACAATGTTGAAGCTAATAGACATCATCTTATATGCTTTCTATTAATACCTTCAAGAAATTCAAAAGCTTTCAAGTGTTTACTACTTTTTAATTCTTGTATCAAATATCTACTCGTTCTTCGTTTATCTTTCATTGTACTAAATTAGTAAACACTTAACCTTTGAAGGGTATTTTTAGATTATTTGTAAAACCTAAAGTTTATTTAAGATCAAAGGATGAAGTATCCTTTTGAGTGTTTTTTTCATTGTTCATAGAAACTCTTTGGGCTTTAAAAGTTTCTACCTTACCCAATGTATCGGTCTAAGGACTCGATCATTAGACGTAAAATATTTAAAAATTGTGAAAAATACAAGAAGTCACTATCAATCTTTTTTAAGGTGTGATTGGCCACCCAAAAATTTTATCTTTTAATAAAACAATAAAACAGGTTTAAAGCTTTATCAAAAAGATAATTTTGGTCTACGAAAGCAAAATCAGGTTCGGGAGTCCATTATGTATGAGGAAAGATTAGCACCCCCACAATGCCTATAGAATTGGTACCAATTAATCATGTGTTATTTGTAATTTTAAACAAAAATGATTTTTTTATATGAAATTTAATTATAACTCCTTTTATTTGTAAGAAATAAAACTAATTCTAACAAATCTTAATTTAGGAATATTATGAAAATCTTCAAATTAAAAATAATACCTTCAGAGTCTCCGACATAAAGGTAGAATTCAAAAATAGTCTTTTCATTTAAGATTTATCATAACATTCCTTCTAAAAATAATAAAATAACATTCTTGGTAAATGATAATTATTGGTAACGCTTCAACATCTAGGTAGAGTACCAATCAATTTGAAGAGTTACCAATCAATTTTATTTGTTCAAAACCAAAAAAAAAAATTTTAAGAAAACTTTTTATGTAGTACAAAACAAAAAATAATAAAATTAATATTTAACATCCATAACGAGAGTAAACATATATATATATATATATATGCATCATAAATGAAGACATTAATTTAAAAACAAAACATATATAAATGATGATCAAATGTGAATTTAAAAATCAGGTTTTCAAATATAAAGAGACCACATGGATTCTCCAACATTTAGGCAGAGTTTAAGTGTGACTGTTTTATATTTAAAATTTTGTCATATTATTTTTATTATTTTGTATTTTTATAATCCTAGTTTTAACAAAACAAATTTATTTTTAAGCTGTGAAAATGTATGAAAATTCTTAATGAATCCCTCAGCATTTAGGCAACAGTAAAAAATAGATACTTCATAAAAAGGTTTTATGCAAATCCTTAGAAATTTAAAACAAGTTTGGAGTTTTTGGTAAATTTAAAAAAATTTGAACTCCTCTAAAAGTTCCCAACATCTAGGTAGACTTTTAAAGTAAGTTTGTTTTTATAGTTTTTTTTTTAAATGAATTAAAATTTTCATATGTATATATATATATATATTTGCATAAAAATTATTATTATTATTATTATTATTATTATTATTATTATCATCATCATCATCATCATCATTATCATTATATTTTATTATTTTATTAATAATTTCCCAACATCTAGGTGAAATTATTAATTTTTAAAACATAATTTTGAATCCCTTCAACATCTAGGGAAGGAATTTAAGATTTATTTATTTTATTTTATTATATATATTTATTTTTATTAATAGAGTTTAATATATAAACAGTAATAAAGATGAACAGTTAAAGACAATATAGGTTTTCCCTTACTATCTACATTAATTGTTTTATTTTTTTCTTCCTTGTTTGTATTCATTCCTCTTAATATTATTATTTCTACAACATCTTAATCAAGCTCATACGATAACTACAAGCTATATAATAGAATCAAATTTAATGAACTAGTAGTCACCATGAAAGGCAGAACTTCAAATCCTTTAACAAACATTTACCATGGAAAGCAAAACCTTGTATTCCTTTTATATTATCAGCCTTTATGCTCCTAAAAAGGAAGTTCTATATGGTAGTTACCTTGCATGCAGCCAACATTCCAGAATGCATAAAACTTTTATACCAACTAAGCAACAAACTCTACAAATGACCAAGTTTTTCATAATAGAAGAAAAAAATATAGAAAAAGAAACTAGGAAGAAACTGCAGTCATCCTAATCATACTTTCTGGTATTTTAGTTTAATACACCAAGTGAACAACAACCAATTATACCCATGTAAAGGGAATAAGAGAACAAAGGATTACCGCTGGTTTCAACGTTTTATGGTCTTATATTCTACATTACTGTACATTTTTCTTCACGTTGTTGCCTTTTATTCCTCTTTTTTGGGTAGGTTGACTTTTTTTTTTTGTTTCTTTGGTCAGGTTTTTTTTGTTCAAAAAATGGATACTCTCTTTTACCTTTAGTGCATGCAAGGTGCCTAGTTTTTCTTTTCCTTTTTGTTTTTTGCTAAAACCGCATAGCTCACTTGCTTTTCACTTCATGAACACTTGGTTTTGCTTACTTCTTCAGTTGGTTTCTCTTTAGCAAATTTTCCTATCTTTTTTGCTTTAGGTTCAGCTAAACTAACAGACTAGCCTTAAAATTTTGTTTTCAAGCTTTGTTTCATTTCAATTCTAAGTTATTTTAAATTCTTTTCAAGCTCTCTTTAAAGTTTTGTGCAAGTTAATTTTCAAGCTTTCATTTCCACATCTTATTTCTTTGCTGATTTACATTCATAAAACCTTTTATAATTTTTTGTTTTCTTGCTCTTAATCTTTTTCTAATTCTTGCAACATTTTCCTTTCTTGTTCTTTTCACATTCAACTAACTTTAGTGCTAGCTTTAATCATCTAGTAAAGCACTCTAACTGACCTTTAAAGCATCATTTTATTCGATTTTCATTCTTCTAAGTGCATACTAACACCATTTAGCCATTGGTAGCTTTTGGCTTTGTTCTTGTCACTTTGCACACCATTCTCGACCTATACATTGATTACAACTTCATTTACCTTATAGAAGTGATTATAATTGTTATTGTTCTCATTTCATGCTCTATACTTGATCATATTGTGTTCCTTTTAGTGTTTATTACCATTCAGCCTAGCATTCATACCTTTGTTTATATCATTCCTTCATTGCACCTTAAAAGTACCTTAAGTACTTTTTTTCTTCACTTGCACTCTCTAATTAATTGCCATATTACCATTCAATCCATGCTCATTTAGTCACATGCCTTTTGATTCATTAGTTTAAGTCAACTGTTCATTTAATTTTGACATTGTATTTGGCCTCTCTTGAATCATTTTGTCTATTCATATCATTTCCTATGTTTCAAGCATCTCTAGAATAGTTTTACATTCAAAATTTACTTCCATCACTAGTTTATGCTATTTAAGCCATTTAGTAATTATTTCTTTAGTTTTGTTACATTCTTGCAATCATTGATCAATCATATTCACATCATCTAAATATAAGGCTAAAAACATCAATTTTGGTATTTGATTTTCTATGCACCCCCTGTATAATCCATGTGGCAATGTTACTCACTCACATTTTATTACTTGATAATGATTTGTGCACTTGTAGGCATAAACGCAACAATTAGATTTTAGATTAGCCCATTTGGCCCATTTATATATAAAGTTGGGTTTTGGACCATATTGATTTTGGGCATTAAATGGTTAATTAAGCTTGGTATGGGTTTTAACTCAAACCAAGGCCTAATTTTTTCCTTTATTTCCTTTATTTTCTTTTATCTTTTCATTTTTGTTTTGAAAAAATAGAGACGAATAATAATAAAAAACAAAAAATTAAAAATAAAAAGGATAATCGGATGAAGAATTTCATAAGAAGATTTGAATCATTTTTTTTTAAATAAGATGAACAAATATAATATTTTCAAATTTTTAATTTAATCTGAAATCCTATCTTTGCTAAGACCTAATTTCTATATAAACACCAGTAGAACAATCAATAAATGAGGAAACTAAAACACAAAAAATATATATATACAAGCAAGAAATTATAGAAAAAATTTTTTGCCAATAAAGGTTTCTAAGGTTTCGAAATTTTTTTAGAGTTTCTTTATGAACTTTACAAATCAAAGGTCGATTCAAAATTTAAGGTAAACAAAATTCTCCTATGATGGAATGAAGAGAGGAACACGAAGGTAATTTTCTTGAAAATACTTACGTGAAAAATTTTTCTAAATTAATTATTTGAAGAAAGTTGAGAGACATTTTGGAAAATTTTCAATATTAAGAATGATCATTAACTTGATAATGAATTAAACTAATTTATAAAATTTGTAAGAAAAAATTTTCCAATGATGGAGTCAATAGGGGAACACAATGTTGATTTCCTTGAAAGTTCCTAGATGAGAAATTTTTCAAATTGATTTTGTCAAGAATGATAGAAAGATTATTTGGGAATCTTGCCCATAAAATGAATTTTTATTTACTTTAAAATTTTAATTTCGAAAAAATAATCAAGCTAAGAATAAAAATATCATTCAATTAAAACAAATCTTATGATAGCATAGGATTAATTAATACCATCTTTGGATGGGCATTGTGGTGGATGTTAAAACCTTCTCTACATGTAATTGACCTTTCAAACTCAACTTTGACTAGTAGACTATAACCTATTATTTTAAGAATATTTAGTAAAGCTTAGGTTATGTTCAAAATGAATAAAAATGGCCAGTTACCTAAATAAAAAAAAATTGGTAGCAGCTCCATTTATGTTTAGCAATCAAGTTCTCAAACTTTTATATTATGACATTAGGATTTGTTGATTGTTGGGTTTTATTTGTTTGTGCACAGGATTATTGAAGCTTGCATAGGATTATTAAAGCTTAGGGTAAGAAAGATCTGGTGAAAACAAAACTCAATGCAAAAAATTAGAAATAATAAAAGGTATACTTTTTTTGAAAAGCTTAGGCTCCGTTTGATTTGAGAAAATATTTTTTGTTTTTATTTTTTATTGGTAAACTTTATATACACCCCTTATGGTATATGATTTTTTTACTTACACGCTTTGTGAAAAAAAAATTCCTACTTATAACAATAGGATTTGCTATCGTTATAAAAAAGAGGTAATAATTTCAAATATTGTGCAAAATTACAAAATGAGCTTTTATAATTAAAAAAATTGTAGAAAGATGAAACATTAAACCCTAAAATAAAGATTTTTTTAAACCCTAATTTTTTCTTTTGTTTTTCTTCTTTCCTTATTTCCAATAGCTTTTTTATTTCTCTTTTCATCCTTAGAGTAGCCACCTCCTTTCACTGTCGTCTCCAACAATTATCCATCATCTTCTTCTTCTTTTTTTCTTTTTTCTTCTCTTTCTTCCAAGCTTGAGTCGAAACTCAAGCTCGCAGTGAGCTGCCTCTGTCTCCTTGTTTCTTTGATATTTTTTTTTTCAATTTTAACCAACCAAACCAAGCCTAAAACAGTAAACTTTTATTGTCACCACTATTTTTTGCCACCTACCACTGCTTGTTGCCACCATTTGCCTTCTATCGTCAACATACCAACAACCTAAAAAATTGAAAATCTCCTATTCTCTAAGTAGTCAACCTTAAACACTGATGAAAATCCCCTAAAATTTTTGAACAAAAATCCATAAAATCTTATTGTCAATTCTAAATCAATTTTCTTGATATTTTATTGGAATACTGCTTGTTATTATGCTTGCCGTTGATTGTTGGGTTGGTGTATATTTCTATCTTTTTGTTTGTTACTTGCTTTTTGTGTTTCATTATGGTAATTTTTAAATTATTGGGTTTATAGGTGAATTTTTGTGTTTGCTTAATTACTTGATTATTATTGGGTTTCCTATTTGTTCTTTGAATTGGTTGGCTATGTTTTTACTGTTGCTAATTATGGCTACTAGACTTTAGGTTGAAATTGTTTTGTGTTGTCGTTTAAGAGAAAATTTTTTATTCTTATCATTGATTTCAAATTAAATTTGCATAAATAACTTAAGGTTGAGAGTATATTTGGGATCGCATTAAAATTTAGCTCATATTTGATACTATTACCCTCTTTTGGTAATTGTAGTTAACCCCAAGGTTATAAGTAAGCAAAAAATTTTCACAATGGGTGTAAAAAGGAAAGTCAAACACTACAAGACATGTAAGTGGTGTCAACACTTTTATTTTCATTTTTCGTAAAATAGTTTTTTTATTTTTTATTTTCTAAAATGTTTGGTGAATAAAAACAACAGTTAGTTTCTATTAGCTTTTTAGGTAAGATGGTGATCCAGTACGGGGTGAATTGAATCTCTTCAAATTCTTTTCAAACAATGTTTCAAAATAATTTAATGAAAAATTAAAATTAATATCAAAATATGATGTAAATGACAATAATTGATATATCTAGAAGTATATATATAATCAACAATGAAAATAAAGAAATAGGGATAAAGAAATCAAACACAAATATTTATAGAGATCTGGTCCTTCTCCATAAGATACTTACGTTCTCTCTATTGGTTGTTTACACCAAAGCTTCAATCCACTAATTGAAAAAAAACTCTTACAAGATACAAACCTATCTTGTACTAAATGTCTATATTTTTCTTAAGATTTAAATAACAACTTCTATCCTTACAATATCGAGAGGATATCTCACCTCTTACTTATAAGATAACTTAAATAATTTTTGTAAACTAAAATACCTATCAAGGTTGAGTGTTTTCCTAATAAAGTACAAAAAAATTTAATGAATGAACAACAATATAGCTTGGATACAATAAATACAACATATATTGAATTTAAGCTCTAAAACTCTTGATTTCTTTGAGAGAATGAAAATATGACTTGTTTGATCTTACTATCTTGATTCATCAACCTTTTTGATGTGTTGAAGTGACAATATATAGAGAAAATAAAGAGCTAGCCATTAGAGATGCTTGAGAGAAGAAAATAGCCATTGAATGCTTGAAAAACTAGCCGTTGGACATATCCTAGGCATGACTCGAGATTCCTTTCATGAAAGTATTGATTGGTTCATGTTTTACAACCATTTCTTGGCTAAAATTGCATGACCCGATTGATCCCTTTATGTAAGGGATCGATTGGTTTAAAGGGGTGATCGATCCCCTATATAGGGTGATCAATACTTTATTGCCATTTCAAAATAAGAATTGCTTATGGGTGAAAAATCAACTGATCCCTTCCTTGAGGGGATTGATCTTATCTAAGCTAGGTGGTTGTCTCCCATTTTGCACTCTATTCACTAATTTGATCATATATTGAGTTATACAAATCCAAATTAGAAATTGTTTGAAGATTTAGAAACTAAACTTAAAGAGCTTTCTATTCATATAAAGTTCATCACCTAATTCATTATGTACAAATTATAGTGAATTTTCAAAACTATCCCTTATGTAGTTTTTAAACAACTACAGAGTGTCTAGTAAAAATTCAAAATCTTTTCTTAAAAACTTTGGATTTTGATTTTATTTAATCCATTAGAAAGTAAACTCAAAGAACTTTCCAACCATATAAAATTCAAATATTAAAACTTTGTGAATTAATATAGAAAAATTAAATAAATTCAATGTTGAAAAACTTTGTTCTTGTAAAACAACTTTTTAAAGTTAATTTATTTCTCAAAACCAATATTATCAAAATTGTATTAAGATCAAAATGAGTATGTTCACTTTAAAAACAACAATTGAACTTTCATTTAAGCTCAAATGAATAATCTTTAAAGATAGATTTGTTTGAAAAATATAAAAACAAAGAAAGGTTTGTTTATACTTTGAAAAACATATTATTTATTTAGTACCAAAATATAAAACTTAAGAACATATACTAAATAAATCTTTTTCAAAATCTTGATCAAGTTTATTTAGCTTAATGTTTTGTCATTTCAAAATAAGGATCAATTCAAGGCTAACAATCTCTCCCTTTTTGACATGACAAAACTTAAAGATAAATTTGCTTAATGAAAAACTTTATTTGAAACATTTAAGATTTTGAAAAATATTTTGAAAAACTCCCTCTTAAAAAATGCATGGCAAAACTCCCCCCCAATTTATGCATCCTAATCCAACACAACTCAACAAATATATATTAGTCAAATATATCAAATAAGCACAATCAAACATATGCATATCAAGCACAAGCAAATTTGTCATAACAAAAACTGCATAAGTATATTAACGAGTAAATAAACACAAAGAGGCATCACTAACAAATATATTTATAAAACATTTCTCCTCGCTTTTATTTATGCTCTTTATACCAAATGTTTAAGCTCCTATATCAATTGCTATAAGCATACAAGAAGAAATATCTCTAAACTCTATCCCTTTTTATTGTCATTTCAAAAGAAAAAGAGATACCAATAATACTTGATACCAATAATATCAAGAGTATTTTGAATGAATGTAATTAAGTGTAATATGCACAATGAAGTTCACATACATGTATTCAAGCATAAAAGCATAAATGTATCCAATATTAGCATTTTAGAACAAGTCATCAAATTTACTACAATGAATGATATGCAATCTACTCATAAATCATGTTATCATAAGATTTGCTTAAAACCTAAAACATTAATAGCAATTAAGCATAAATTCAAGCACATGCATATAAGCTCATACCTATTGTTATAGATACCAATTGTTAAAGATATGTTATCACAAAGCATACCAATTATTATCACAAAACAAATCAAGCAAAATTGTATTATAAGATTTCTTCTCATTTCATAAGGATTAATCAATTTAAGGCACACATAATTTGCATGAAAGGTATAAGCTACATCAAGGATAGGCATATAAATAAGCATCTATGAAAGTTAAAAAAAAATTTTTTAGTGATTTGATACCAATTGTTACCAATTGTTGGCAATTTTTAGCAATTTTATTCAGTAGCTTTCATAGAGCACACATACGTCAAGCATATGAAAGATTTATTCAATACATACATAAATGATAATAGTAATATTTCATAAGCTATCCTATCCAAACAAGAACCAAAAGCTTATATATATTTACTAAAACATGAATATTAATGAGCAATAAGGTTAAGTTATCATCATGTCATAACAAAGATTATTCAAGCATTTTTCAAACTTGATGAATACATATGCTATAGCAAAGAAATAATGAAAGCATAATTATTCAATTATAATTCAAATTATTTCAATGCATAGCAAAGTACTTAACTCAAACATATGCAAGTATTTAATCATATATTTGAATCAAAATCATACAAGCATATACAAAATACATAAACAATATACCTAATTAGAAAAGTGTGCAAGCATTTAGGCATAATTTGGCACTTGCCATCTCAATGATCTCAATCAATGAACATGTATATAAATTTCAAATTTATAATTCATAATCTATAAGTCAAATCAATTAAAAATCAAGAAATCAACATAGCTAACTCATAGTCATGTTCAAATATTCAAACGAATATTCATACTGTAAACACTATTAATCAAAGCAATCAAAACTAAGCATAAATATTAATGAAGTTGAATTAATCAATCCAAGCTTTAAAAAATATTAAGACAATTTTTATCAAGTAGCTTGGTGATTAATTTGTGCAACATGTTCACAAATTCAAAAATAATATCTCATTTTTACACATATAAAAGCAAACATTTATCAAATCATGCATTAAACATTATAAATCATAGGCACATAGCATAGATTCAATACAGTTACCTCCATCTTTATCAAGCTATGTTATTGTGCTTATTGTAGTTGAGTGAGGCTTTAAATCCTCCATTCCACATCATTTGAGCTAGTCTTTGATGTACTTGGGCTTGATTGATGAAGATGACTTGCTTTGCTTGCTATACTTGAAATTCCAAAAATATAGGCTCATTCATACTCATTTCAAGTTCTCTAAGCATAGACTTAAAAAATTTTCTTGACAAAAGATTTTCATTAGAAGCATCAAGAAAATCAATTGATAAAAATTATACCAATTGTTAGAAAATAATTCCATATTCTAAGTCATTATAAGCAAAATAAAATTTATTCATTAAGCACAAATGTCAATTGCAAGGGAGACATATACTTAAGCTAGAGATCATATATCAATTTAAACATCAAATAGCAAAAGAATGGCACTCAAGCAAAAGTTCTCAAGTAATGTGCAAAAATCAAACCTTTTAGATCATTCATGAACACAAAATAAAAATATTCAACATTCATATATATTCAATAAATTACCAAGGAATATGTCAAAATAAACTTTAGGCTATATGAAAACTAAAAACTCAAGGAAGACGTATTTATCATTAAAAATATATTCAAAAAAATTTTAGCACAAAAGTATAAATATGTATACATAAATTATAGATCATAATCAACAATAACTTAAGCTAAAAATAAGTATCATAAGAAATTCATTTACTTAAGTCATGTTGCAATCACGTCAAGTTGAGAAAAATCTCATTTATCATATATACACAAACTTGACAAGAACAATAGATGGACTAATAACACATATCATTTATAAGCAAGTAGTTCATCATATTCAAAAGCACAAATCAAAAGATATAATTGAGCACAAGATCCAAAATATTTTTCAAAATTAATAAAATATTTAAGCACAAAAATAAGCATATTTCACAAATTAAAAATTAGATAATTTAAGCACTTTCAATTCACAAGTATTAAACTCAAGTTAAACCAACCATCATATGAGCACATACCTTGACCAAAAACATAGATGAATAAAGAATCAATATATATATATATATATATATCACTTAAGTACAAGATGTTTATCAATTCACAAATCAAGAGTTATAACAATTTAGAATATAACAATCAAGTTTAAAAAATATTTCACACTATCGAAGCATTGAGAACAAATTGAGTAATTTTAATCAACGTGGTCATATAAGCATGTTCAACAATTACAAATTAATATGCCTAAAAATCACAAAAATCATTTCCATCATGCTAAAATCATTCAAACAAGTATAATTATGCAAAATACCATAGGATAAATCAAGCTTAATATGTCTAGAATTTTGATTTTAGCACTTTAAAACTCATTTTTGCTTGAAAAATACCTTAATAAATCTCAAAACTAGTCAAGCTCATTTTTAACCAACTTGAACCATTCCAACAAATTTCAAATGACAAAACAAAGTTGTTTAAGTTATCATTAGGCATTAGAAACAAGGAAATCAAAAAGTCAATTTTTAATCTCATATTTCCTTAAAAAAGGCTACTAAGATGGGCAAATATGTTTTAACCCACATTTGAGCTCTTCAAACTATTTAGAAAGTTTTATATCACACATTGAAAAAGTCCAATGGTTTTTATGCCCATAAATGTTCAAAAACAAGATTTGATCTTTTAAGTTCTAAAATCCTTTAAAACTTGCATGTAGCATTATGAAAAATTAAAAACAATGCAAGTTCTCAAGTTTTCTTTGTTTGAGCAAGTTTAAATCATTGAATTCAAGATATTTAAATTCATTTTACAATTAAAAACTTGCTAAAACAAAATTTCATATTTTAAGACTTGACTCTCGCAAAAATCATTTTCAAAGCAAAATATAAAGTCTCAAAATCTTTAAGCTTTGAGTACTCCCCCTAAGTTTGTGCATAAATATAAAAACAATTTAACACATAATTTATCACATCAAGTACCAATAACAATTTCACAAAGTATGCATGATATCATCAATATCCAACATTCATATACACAATCATGCATAAGCACAAGTTCTTAAGAATGTCAATTTCACAAATAATATCCAAATATTAAGATCATTCATGCAATATCAATATTAAGAGCATTCACATGTAATCCCACAAATTTATTAGAGCATTCATAAAGTCATCTAAAAATGTATCTTAAGCAAATAAGTATTAAACACAATATCAACAAGCATGCGGAATATATTAAAATCATACAAAAAAATGCATACTCAATTCAAGCTCACATATATCAAATAAAATTGGTATATTCAATATATATCAACAAAGCATATACCAATATCTATTAAGTACTCAATGTTCAACAAGAATAGGCAACCAATTTAATATTCACTTAAAATAAAAGTTTAAAGGTTACCTATCTCCATTGTGTGTCTAGAGTTCCATTCTTTAAAATTACATTGTAACTCCTTACTCTAGCACACCTACAAAAGACAATCTCATTTGATTTTTGGTAACCAAATTACTTTGGGTCCTTAAAAGTTAGTCACCAAGTCTCTTATTCTTTTAGGAACCCATACTTGTCTAATTCTAAA
Source organism: Durio zibethinus (assembly GCF_047325235.1). Taxonomy (NCBI): domain Eukaryota; kingdom Viridiplantae; phylum Streptophyta; class Magnoliopsida; order Malvales; family Malvaceae; genus Durio; species Durio zibethinus. The sequence goes on from NC_143182.1 coordinate 19,006,325, forward strand.
TGAGACTTTTCTTCTAATAGGACAAGTATGTATAGTATGACTATGAAAATTACAAAAATTGCATTTTGTCATTTTAGCACTTAAACAAGTCTTGAAAAGATTTTATTTTTCATTCATCAATTCATCAAATTTCTTTTTGAAATCAAAATTTTCTTTTTCTAAAAATTCATTTCTATTTTAAGAGGTCTCAAAATCTATTTTCAATTTTTCATTTTCGTTTTCCAAAATATTTTTTGCATTTATCAAAAAATCATTTTCAACATTCAATTTTGAAATCATTTTCTTGTATTTCTTTTTCAATGACTCAAATTTCATAACTAACTCATCAAAGGCATCTTACAATTCATCAAAAGTATATGAATTTGAATAAATTAAGTTAGAAGTTACCTTAGGCTCTTTAGGAGCCATAAAACATAATACATTTTGGTTGAAAATTTATCTTTCATGTAGCTCATCAAACTTCCTCCATATTTCATTTGAAGTGGAGCAATTTGAGACAAAGTTGAAGTTGTAGGAGTTAAGAGCTCCATAGAGAATGCACTTCGCCTTTGCATTATCCATTATTTGCTTCATGTAGTTTACATTTTCGAAAGGAGTTTTAAGGCTTTTTTCAACCACATTCTAAGCTCTAAAATTTTGGGCCATTATGAGCATCTTCATCCTCTTTCTCCATTCACAAAATTCAAATTAGCAATCATAAGAGTTTTGAGAACTTCCTCACCATCTTGGAACTTATTGAGCTATAGGATCTTTACTCAAGGTGGTTAAACCTACAAAAAGAGACCAAAGCTCTGATATCAATTATTAGCTTTTTAGGTGAGATGGTGATCTAAGAGGAGGTGAATTGGATCTTTTCAAATTTTTCCTAAATAATGATTTCAAAATAATTTAATTAAAAATTAAAATCAATATCAAAATATGATGTAAATGACAACAATTGATATATCCAAAAATATATATATATACTCAATAATGAAAATAAACAAATAGGGATAGAGAAATCAAATATAAAGATTTATAAAGGTTCAGTCTTTCTCCACAAAACACTTACATCCTCTTTCTTGATGTCCATACCAAGGCTTCAATCAACTAATTAACTTTTATAAGATACAAACCTATCTTGTACTAACTCTCTACTTTTTTTCTTAAGGCTTAGATAACAACCTCTACTCTTATAATATCAAGAAGATACCTCACCTCTTACTTACAAGATAGGCCAAATAATTTTTCCAAACTAAAATACTTCTTAAGGTTGAGTGTTTACTTAATAAAGTACAAAGAAATTTAATGAATGAACAACAATATAGCTTGAATACAATAAATAAAAAAGATATTGAATTTAAGCTTTAAAACTCTTAATTTCTTTAAGAGAATGAAAAATATGACTTGTTTGATCTTGCTCTCTTGATTCATCAACCTTCTTGGTGTGTTGAAGTGGCCAATATATAGAGAAAATGAAGAGCTAGCCATTGGAGATGCTTGGGAGAAGAAAATAGCCATTGAATGCTTAAGAAACTAGTTGTTGGACACATCCTAGGCATGATTCAATCGATCCCTTCCATGAAGGGATCGATTGGTTCATGTTTTAGAACCATTTCTTAGCTAAAATTGCATGACCCAATCGATCCCTTTATGTAATGGATCAATTGGTTCAAAGGGGTGATCGATCCCTTTTTGCAGTTTCAAAACAGGAATTGTTTATGGGTGAAAAATCAATCGATCCCTTCCTTGAGGAGATCGATCGTATCCAAGCTGGGTGATTATCTCTTGTTTTTGCACTCTACTCATTAATTTGATCATATCTTGAGTTATAAAAATTCAAATCACAAACCGATTAAAGATTTAGAAACTAGACTTAAAGGGCTTTCTATTCATATAAAGTTTATCACCTTCAGTGTGTATGAATTATAGTGAATTTTCAAATCTACCAATTGTGCAGCTTTTAAACAATTACAAAGTGTCTAGTAAAAATTCAAATTTTTTTCTTAGAAACTTTGGATTTTGATTTTATTTAATCCATTAGAAAGTAGACTTAAAGAACTTTCTAATCATATAAAATTCAAATATTAAAATTCTGTGAATTAATACAAAAAAATAAAATAAGTTCAATGTTGAAAAATTTTATTCTTGTAAAATAACTTTCCTAAGTTAATTTATTTCTCAAAACCAATATTATCAAAATTGTATTAAGTCCAAAATGAATAAGTTCACTTTAGAAACAACAATCGAACTTTCATTTAAGTTTAAATAATAATCTTTAAAGATAGATTTGATTTTAGAAAAATGAAAACAAAGAAAGGTTTGTTTATACTTTGAAAAATATATTATTTATTTAGTACCAAAATATAAAACTTAAGAACATATACTAAATAAATCTTTTTCAAAATCTTGATCAAATTTATTTAACTTAATATTTTATCATTTCAAAATAAAGATCAATTCAAGGCTAACAGTTTCTAAAAAAGAAAAATAATGAAACATGTTTGATGTACTATAATTTTTTTTAAGAAAAGAAAGATTAAAGAAATTAAAGAAATAAAAAAATATTGAATGACATTATCTACGACTTCAAACTTTTTAATTTTATTTAATAATTTCATAAAATATTATAAAAAAATTTGATTGGAAAGAGACAAAACAGATTATAAATAATTAAAAATGGCAAATATATCCAAAGACAAAAAAACAATTATGGAAACAATTGTTATTAATGGTTTTTATTTATAAACATATAATATATATTTATTAATTAATGATTTCAAAAAGTGTTCAAATATAAATCAACTTCTTAACTTGAAAAACACAAGCAAATAATAATAATAATAATAATAATAATAATAATAATAATAATAATAATAATGGGTGTTCTTGATTTTCATGATTGAAAACAACTTTTTTTTGTTTTTATATTTAAACATCTTTTTATTTTTATTTTCTAAAAACTTCATTTCATTTTCACTTATCAATCGTGTTTATGTTTTATGTTTTCTTTTGAATTTTTCAATTAAATTTTGTTTTTCTTGTTGGGTTTTTGTTGACTTCTAAAACTTTAACAAAACCATATTGTCACCAGTTTAATCCTTATCAACTAATACAATTGGCTTTATGGCTATGTTAATAGTACATCTAGACTGTTGATGGATTCAATTATAAATTAAGATAGAAAAGATTTGATTAAAGGGTACAAAAAGCTCGTGAACTATAATTATGAAATCATTTAAACCTTTATTTTTATATTACAATCAATCAACCCCTCTAATATTTATTTGCATCCAAGTAAACTTTTATTTTGGATGAAAACGTTAACACCAACTAAGATAAAATTCCATGTAACATCAATAAAATAGATGAAAATTCATCATGTGGCACAATTAATATATATGAAAATTATTGGGGATCACTATAGCTTCAATACCATTTGTTAGGAAATTAACACGCACACGTAGGACCCACACATAAAATAACAAGCTCAAATCAAGAATAGTAACACACAAATATATTTGTTTTAACCAACTCAAAATGGCCTACTCCAAACCTAATCCACTAACAAATAAATCTTTACAACTGTGAGACTTTTAGAATAAGAAAAGTCATAAAGAACTCTTTACTCAAAACTTAACCTAAAACTCAATTACACATTTTTAATAGCTTACTCATTTAGCTATTCTCTTGGTATCTAATTATTTGAGATTACCAAACTAAAACCAAAATATCTTATTTATAAAAGTGAAACCTTTTACACCTTTACTAAACTCCCAGTATAAGATATAAGACAAACTCAAACTCTTATAATTTTATTTAACTTTTGATGTGGGATTATAAGATTCAAGGCAAATCCCAATAAATCTTTCATTGACTTAAATCTCCAAACACTTCAATAGTATCTGCAAAGGTGACTTGCTTGCCTTTTTTTGTTTCTTTCATCACAGGAATCCCAGCAACTGAGCATCCATTAAGCATGTACAAGTAGTTTTTAACCCTATTCGCTTGAAAAATCACACTACCATTCTTGTACACTTTCAATGAATCATTATTACCATAGTATGTGTACCCCTAAAAAGTTAACTTACTCAAAACAATCAAATTATAGCTACAACTTAGTACATACCTTATATGACGAAGTGTCCTAATAACACCATTGTAAGATCTAAGATGAAAACTCTTAATGTTTTGAATCTATACTTTTTCATTGTTAGCAACCACAATATCCCCATACTTCTCATTTTCATCCAACTTTACAAAGCAACTCCTATCATTGCAAATATGGACTGTAACAGCTAAATCTAAAACCTAATCTTTATCACCTTTCAAAGTTTGAATCTCATCCATACAAGTTATCAAAATGACATCATCATTAGGCACAACAGCAATAGTATCACTATTTCTTTCATTCGATTTTTTTCATCATTTGTCCTTTTGAATATCATTATTCATTTATTAGCTTCTTGTAGCACATTTGGATATGTTTTCTTTCACCATAATAATAATATTCTATATCATTGTAATCTCTATCTCTTAACTTAGATCTCCTTCTTGATCCGTCAATCTTTTTTTGAGTCCTCCATCGATTAAAACCTGTTACAACTAGTGTACTCTCTCCAAGTGATGAGTTTTGTGTTCCCATAAACTTTTCATTCTCACGCAATAGGATAATCACATTATCTAACTTCAAAGAAGACTTATCCACCAACAAAGTCTGAATTAAAGGTCATAAGACTTAGGCAAAGATGACAACAAAATTAAAGCCTTTTCTTCATCTTTTAAGTCATCAATAGAAATCGTTAGTAATTGAGAAACCAATTATTAAACCCATTTAAGTGATTATAAAGATTTGTACCTTCTTTCATTTTCAAAGAATACAAATTCATTTTTAATCATAATCTGTTAGTCAATGACTTCAAAGCATAAATACCCTCAAGCTATCTCATAAACTCTTCGGAGTATTCTCAATCGATACACTATACTTTATCTCTAAGGCTAACTCAATCTAATAGCACTAATAGCTTTCTTCTGAATTCTATGCTAATTACTGTCAGACATTCGCTCAAACTTACTACTCTCTAATGCTTGATCCAACCTTTATTATACTAATAGATCTTGAATCGTACTTTATCATAAAATAAATTTATTTTTTTCATTAAATGACGGAATCTCAAACTTGAACATAGGCATATTAGACATACCTTCTTTGGACATCTTAAAATACTCACCTCACAATCTCTTGGGCTTGCCTCTTCTTCCCACGAACTTGGTTCTGATATCACTTGTTAAGGATCATCACAGCTCTAATACCACTTGTTGAGAAATCAACATACACACACATCACCCACACATAAAATAGCAAACTCAAATAAAAAATAAAAATACACAAATATATTTGTTTTAACCCAACTCAAAATAGCCTACTCTAAACCTAATCCACTAACAAATAAATATTTACAATTGTAAGACTTTTGGAATGAGAAAAGTAACCAAAAATTCCTTCCTTAAAACTTAACTGAAAACCCAATTACACCCTTTTAATAGCCTATTTACTTAGCTATTCTCTTGGCATCTAATTATCTGGGATTGCGAAACTAAAACTAAAACATCTTATTTATAAGGGTGAAACCCTTTATATCTTTACTAAACTCCCGGTGTGGCATATAAGACAAACCCAAACTCTTATACCAAAACTCTTATTTATAAGGGTGAAACCCTTTATACCTTCACTTAACTTTCGATGTGAGATTATGATATTTAAGGCAAATCTCAACAAAAATTAAATAAAATAATTTCTTTTTCTTTTTCTTTTTCTCTTTCTGTTTCTTCTCTATTTTCTCTCTCATTCTTTTTCTTATATCATTTTAATGGTTTAATTGACTATAGTTCAAGGATTAATAGATTCAATTTTGCCATGTGATTTAATTTCATTCAATTGAGAGTTAAATTAAGTCGAAATAAAAGATCAAGCGCTTGATTGATTGTAATAAAATTTTAAGGGCTTAAATGATTATTAAATTATAATCAAAGAGTATTTTTATCCTTTTACCAAACGGTTTCTTTACAAATGAAGCACTTAGAACAATACATAATTGGAAAATGATAAATATAGCTAATTTGGCATACTTAAATAGCAAGAAGTCAACCAAGCAACTTGTTCTTTTAGTAATGTTAACAGATTGGGAGACATCAATTGAACCTAAGGCTCAATTTGTTTGTAGAAAATTAAATGATTTTAAAAAAATGATTACTACATTTTTTATTTTTTGACTAAAAATTTATTGGTTAATGAAAATTAATTTACTGATTAACGACACATGATGCCATTTTTTAAAAAATTATATTCTTCTTTTGAAAAAGAAAAAACATAAAAAAAAAAGTTGTTTATGATCTTTGCCATATACTAAGCTCGTGAGTATAGTTCAACTTAAATCGAACCTTAAACATGATTTTTTAAGCTCGAGTTTAATTTGATTCAACATGAAATACAAATTTATTAATAAAGATATTTTATTCAATTTTAATTAAAAATTTATATTAAAATTTTTTTAATAGTTTAATTTTAAATATTTCTATAGTTTTAATCAACCCCAACTTTAGATATAATTGTTTAAACTTGAATTTAATATGATTTGACTTGAAATAATATTATGTTAATAAAAGCAATTTTATTTTATTTTAATTAAAAATATCAAAATATTAGAGTATTATATTAATATTGAAAGTTTTTTAATATTCTAATTTTAAATATTTGCATTTTTATATATTATTAGACATAAATATTTTAAATATTTCAATAATAAATAGTATTATATTATTATTTTAATAATAAATAATAAATATTTATATAGTAAATAAATTTTATTATTTTAATAATTAATATTGTTTAATAAAATAATATTATTTTAATAATATGACTATTTTTAGTCATTTTTAATTTAAGAAATTTTATTTTATATTTTATTGCCAAATGGATTTATATTACTATTTTAATAATAAATATAAATAAATAGTACATGTAATAATTTAAAAATGAAATTTTCAATATAAACAATAAATATTTTAAAAATATTGTTATATTAACAGAAATAAAATTTCAAAAAAAGTAATGATATTTTAAATATTTTAAAATATTAATATAAATAATTATTTAACATTAAATATTATTTATTAAAATACATAATATTTATAACAATAAATAAGTTCAATATTTTAATAATAAATATTTTTAAATACTTTAATAGTTATGTTAATATTATTTGAATGGAAACTACTTGTGTAAACTAATCACGGTTATTTTAGGTTTATTATGCCTAAAAACAATATTAACTATTTTGTACACCTAAAAACTATTTTATTTAGATAAAATTCTACAATTTTTATTGTTATGGACATAGTTTGTAACTTTTGTAGGATTTGTTTTTTGTAAGAACAATAGATAAATTATTTTGTTATATTTTAAGTTTGTAGGATCTTACTATAATGATTTTATTATTATTATTATTATTATTATTATTATTATTTTGTGAAGAACATTACTTTGATAGAAATACTAATTTTCCAGTAAAACATTCCAGTAAAGTTAAAATTGTATAAGAATGAATGTGGCTTATGTTTATTATAACTAACAAATAATGATAATACGAAGAACTTCCCATGGAATTCCTTTTTTTTTTTTAATTCTTCAGTTTTGTTTTGTTTTTTTTTTTATCTAAGTTAAATTGATAATTAAATAAAATTATACAATTTTTTTCAAAAGCAAGACACCATTATTTCAAAACCAATTTAGTTTGAATTTTTGCAACTCAAACATATGCTTAATTTGTAAGCTTTATGTATGCCAATTAAAAATTTTCATACAACGTAAATGTAAATTTGCTTTATAGAACCAACAGCAGCAATGTTTATTGACAGAATATTAAATTTTTAATTTCAATTATCAAAATTTAATCTTCGTCAATCCTAAATATCAAAAAAAAAAAAAAAAAAAACTTCTCTTTAGATATTATACTTTGATGAAGTTTGTTTAAGTAGTTTTCATATTTTTGTATAATTAACTGTATATTTATATTGAGAAATGGGGGATTCAAATAGAAAGTATAGCTAAATGTTTTAATTTTTTAACAAAATTTAGAATAATTATTCTTTAATAAATACGTCACAGTGGATCAATGTTTTGCATCCATCCTCGGTAAAAACGGGTGAAATACATTATAAACCTTTTAGCGCACCAAGTTTAATTTCCTTTGACTTTGATGGCTCAAATAGCCAACCATCTTCAATTTCAAACTCTTTTTTCTTCCTCTTTTATACTTCACCAAGTTTTTTATTTGATTTGCAGGCAAATTGAGTTGAATGTAGATATTTTTAAAGCATTAAATACAAAAATAGTTCATGTACTATATATTTATTATTAGTTTAATATTTAAAAAATAAAATTTTATTTTAGTATTCAAAATTTCATTCTATCAAGCATTCAGGTAGTCCAGTCTAACACCATTGATCAATTACATATCTGATAGTAACAATGTAAAATATCAAAATATAATAAAGGTACATTTTACATATTATCCCATTTCTAAATTGAGAAGTTTACATATAATGTGTCATAATGTATAAATCTGTAAACTTGTAACTAGACTTAACAAGAGAAGTTGCCATTAATTTTTTTATTAAGGTGTGATTGACTACCTAATGATTCAATTCTTTTAAAGAATTCCTAAGCTTAACTAAGAATCTCTAAAAAAATAGATTCTAGTCTACTAATCAGAACAAGATTCAGAAGTTCGGTTATATATGGGGAAGGTTGTAGTACCCCCACATATCCATCCAAAGGACATTACCATTTTATTTTAAATTATCTTAGATGTTTATAATTCTAATGGTTTTAAATTTGATATTAGAAATAACTTTAAGATTCTTCATTAATCTGATAGAATTCTTAAAAATACTTCATCATCTCGAGAATATTCAAGAATCTTATTTGTTTTCTTGAAGAGGCTCCATCATTGGAAAGCTTAATCAATTTTTTTGATTATCAAAAATATATTTAATTCTTTCACCATTTGGGCTAAATTATAAATATTTTCTCACCTAAAAAGATATTAAATAATCATCCATTTTCGATTACTAAGAAGTTTATCATCGAAATTTATTTTATTTTTATTTTTATTTCTATTTTTAAATTTTTCATCATTTTGGTCTATTTGGATAAAATTCCTCACCTATAGATCTTTTAAAAAATTTACCATTTAAAATTTTTAAAAATCTCATCCTTGGAATAATTGTTATTTCAATTCCAAAATTTATTAAAATTTTATTATTTTACATATTTTTTTAAAAAAATTGACAATAAATATTAATGTTATTGAAATTTTAATCTAATTTTTTTCTCAATTTGAGTTAAATTTAGAAAAAAATTTCACCTAAGAATTTTATAGAAATTAACCATTTGTAATTTCTAAAAAATTTCATCATTGGATAATTATTAATTTTTTCTTAAAATTTTATTCAAATTTTATTTTTATATTATTCTAATTATTTTCTCTAATTTTCTTAAAAATTAATCATGCAAAATACCTTAAACATAAAAAAATAAATAAAATAATAGCATAAAACTAAAATACAAAAAACAAATACCAAAATAAAAATTAGCTCGGCTTAGCTATTATGGTGCGGCTCGACTATAGGAGGGAAAGGTAGCTAGACGGCTCACACATTAGCTTGGCTCAACTAAAGCTAAGAAGGCTACGAACCAATTTGCTTGTTAGGTTTGCAGATCGAGGTGCTAGGATTGGGTCAACCTAAATGAAAACACACAGATTCTTAGGGAAACTACATCTCAAAATGACGTCGTTTCTTTGTAATATAAAAATCCAAGTTTTCTCTTTTTCCTCAAGTTTTTCCTATCCTATTCTCTCTTTTCCTTTTTACATTTGTTCTCTTTCTAAAAAAAGAAATGAACTCCAATTGAAACCTTACCAAATTTTAGAAAATGACATCGAAATTTGAAAAGTTTCATCAAGAGTTCTATCGAAACCAATGTTTTTCTAGAATTTCCATGTCGGAAGTTGGGATTTTCGTCGAAAACTAGGATTTTCACCAAAAAACTTAAATTTTTTGCAAGACCCTTCGTCTAAATTCTGGAAATTTTTAGAATTTTCCAAAAATTCCAAAAAAATCTTTTTTTTTAAAAATGTAAATTTGACTTTTAAACCACCTTTTCAACATAGTCAAATCCTCAGTTGCATGAAAGTCTCCCAAAATTCTCTACAAAACTTTGTTTTCCTCCAAAAATTTTTTGGTTACTTACTGACTGCTTTTTTTTTTTTTTTTTTTACCTTTTTCACCCTTTCGAACCTGTTCCTGTTTGTTGATTTGTATGTCTATTTATAAGAACACTTAGAGGAGCTTTTGATTGATTGTGATTCCATTTTTTTATCGAATTTTTGTATTATCATTAAACTAAAATTTTATCCTTTATAGATTGAATCCAACTATAATTCTAATAATACTATTTTTCTCATGGCAAAATATTTTTTTATTAAACTTAAAAGATAAATAAACTATAAATAAAATAAAAATGAATTTTAAACCCCGGACAAAATAGGGTGTCTACATAGTAGGTATCCATTAAAGAGAAAGAGAGGTTTTGGGTTCTTTTTCATGAGAAAGAATGGGGATTAATTCAAGAGTTTTTACAATTTTCATTTTCTTTTGTTATTAGAAATTTTAGTTTTTAGTATAATTTAATAGTTAATTGAGTTAAATTAATTTTTAATTGTTAATTTATTATTAATTTCTCAATCTCTGTCATTTAATCTTTATGTGAATAGGACGATATGTATCTAAATTCTCTTAAATAGATAATTTTCAAAAGTTTAATGAATATGCATATTATTTTTCCTAAATCCTTTCAATCTATTAATTACCTAATGAGCATACATATTATTTGAGTTAATTCTAAATTAGTAATTAAATTAAAATTAAAATCATAACAATGTTTAACCTAACAAAATTAAGGAAAACTTATAAAAAAATTTTTAAAAAGAGTTACAGTGAAAATTAGAGTTAATAGCACTTATAATATCTAAATTTTGACCCAAATTCTAGATTGATTTTTAAACTTTAAAAAGTTTTAAATGGATATCTAATTGCTCAAAATTATCCTATTTCGATCATTCTGTCTACGAAACCGTCTAAATTGATAGAAATACTAGCTGACATCACATAATGGCATCAGTTAGCATCTCATGCGGTAAATAACGAACCAAAATAGAATTTTCTCATAGTTTAGAGACCAAAGATGAAACTATCTTAAAAATTTTTATAAATTTCATATATATTTTATAAATTATTAAAGTAAAATTATATTTTTATATTTACTATTTATATTTTTTGTTTTTAATAAAAATAGCTTTTAAAATTTAAAATTAATTTAAAAATTCAAATTATTTTTTAAAAGTTCAATATCATTTTAAAACAAAAAAATAATTTCTATTAAAAATATTATTTTACTCATAAATTATAATGAAAATATTTTTTCCATCCATAAAATATATTTTTTAAAATATTAAATATCTTTTATTTTCCTTTTCCAAATATATTTTATAAAAAACAAATAAGGAAAAGTGAAATAATTCAAGAAAAAATTGATTTTTATATATTTCAAATATATTTTATAAAATATTATAATTTAAAATATTTTTAAATTTTTATTACGATATGATTTATCAATAAAATAATATTTTTAAAAGAAAATAGATTTTTAAAAAATTAAAATTAAGTTGAAAATTTTAAAATAATTTTGTTAAAATTACATATCATTTCTAAAAAAATAAGTAAAATTTTTTATATTGGTTTAAGAAATTAAATAAAAACTCTATATCATGTTAAAATATTATGTAAAAATTTTCAAATCATTTTCAAAAATAGATTTATTAATCTATTCAAAAATATAAAAAATTTATATTCAGATAAACAAAAAATTAATTTAAAACAGTTTTCTCTTTTCTTTTTTATAAAACAAATTTATAAAATATATTTAAAAAGTAAAAATATCTAATATTTAATGTTTTATAAAATAATTTTTTGGATAGAAAAAAAATGTTTTATTTTGACTTATGAGTAAAATAATATTTTTAATAATATTTTTTGTTTTTAAAATGTATTAAGTTTTTAAAAGAAGAATTTACAAATTTTAACTTAATTTTAAGTTTTGAATATTTATTTTTTATTTAAAAAAATCAATCTAATAAGTTATATTATAAAAAAAATATGCAAATATGATTTAAAATTTAATATTGCACCCTTTCGAACCTGTTTTTCTCTGTCGATTCGTATGTTTATTTATAGGAACAATTAGAGGAGTTTTTGATTGACTGTGATTCCATCTTTGATAAATTTTATCCACAACACATTGAATCCAATTATAATTCTAATAATACTCATTTTTCTTACAGCAAAATATTTTTTTATTAAACTGAAAAGATAAATAAATTATAAATAAAATAAAAATAAATTTTAAACCTCAGACAAATAAGGTGTCTACCTAATGGGTATTCATTAAAGAGAAAGAGAGATTTTGGGTTCTTTTTCATGAGAGAGATGGGGATTAATTCAAGAGTTTTTACAATTTTCATTTTCTTTTGTTATTAGAAAATTTAGTTTTTAGTATAATTTAATAGTTAATTAAGTTAAATTAATTTTTAATTCTTAATTTATTATCAATTTCTCAATCTCTATCCATTTAATCTTTTGTGAATAGGACGATATGTATCTAAATTCTCTCAAACCAATAATTTTCAAAAGTTTAATGAATATGCATATTATTTTTCCTAAATCCATTCAATCTCTTAATTACCTGACGAACGTACATATTATTTGAGTTAATTCTAAATTAATAATTAAATTAAAATTAAAATCATAACAATGTTTAACTTAACAAAATTGATGAAAACTTATAAAAAATTTTTTTAAAAAAAGTTACAATAAAAATTATGGTTAATAGGACCTATAATCTATAAATTTTGATCCAAATTCTAGATTGATTCTTAAACTTTAAAAAGTTTTAATTGGATTTCTAATTGCTCAAAATTGTCCTATTTTGATACTTCTATCTATAAAATCGTATAAATTGATAGTAAATGCTAGCCAACACCATGTGATGACATCAGCTAGTATCTTATGTGACAGATAAAGAATTAAAATAAAATTTTCTCAAAGTTTAGAAACAAAAGATGAAACTATTTGAAAAATTTTATAAATTTCATATATATTTTATAAAATATTAAATTTAAAATTATATATTTATATTTTTTGTTGTAATATAATTTATTAGTTATATTTTTTATTTTTAATAAAATAGCTTTTAAAAAATTAAATTAACTTAAAATTTCAAATTATGTTTTAAAAGTTCAATATCATTTTAAAACAAAAAAAAAAATTCTATTAAAAATGTTATTTTACTCATAAATTATAATAAAAATATTTTTTCTATCCATAAAATATATAAATTTAATTGAAAATTTCAAAATAATTTTGGTAAAATTACATATTATTTTTAAAAAATTAAGTAAAATTTTTTATATTGGTTTAAGAAATTAAATAAAAGCTCTATATCATGTTAAAATATTATATAAAAAGTTTCAAATCATTTTCAAAATTTGATTTATTAATCCATTAAAAAATATAAAACTTCATATTTAGATAAAATAAAACATAATTTAAAACATTTTTATTTTTTTCTTTTTTATAAAATAATTTAAAAAGGAAAAATAAAAAACATTTAATATTTTATAAAATATTTTTTGGATAGAGAAATATGTTTTATTATGACTTATGAGTAAAATCATATTTTTAATAATATTTTTTGTTTTTAAAATGTATTAAATTTTTAAAAGAAAATTTTAAAAATTTTAACTTAATTTAAGTTTTGAATTTTTTTTATTTAAAACAAAAATCTATCTAATAAGTTATATTATAACAAAAAATATGCAAATATGATTTAAAATTTAATATTTTACCCTTTCGAGCATGTTCTTTTTTGATGATTTGTATGTTTATTTATAGGAACACTTAGAGGAGTTTTTGATTGACTGTGATTCTATCTTTGATCAGATTTTTGTATTATCATTAAACTAAAATTTTATCTTCTGAAAATTGAATCCAACTATAATTCTTATAATACCCATTTTTCTCATGACAAAATATTTTTTTGTTAAAGATAAATAAACTATAAATAAAATAAAAATGAATTTTAAATCTCGGATAATAGGGTGTCTACATAGTGGGTATTCATTAAAAAGAAAGAGAGGTTTTTGGTTCTTTTTTATGAGAAAGGATGGGGATTAATTCAAGAGTTTTTACAATTTTCATTTTCTTTTGTTATTAGAAATTTTAGTTTTTAGTATAATTTAATAATTAATTAAGTTAAATTAATTTTTAATTGTTAATTTATTGTTAAGTTCTCAATTTTTGTCTATTTAATCTTTATGTGAATAGGACGATATGTATCTAAATTCTCTAAAACCAATAATATTAAAAAATTTAATGAATATGCATATTATTTTTTCTAAATCCTTTCAATTTTTTAATTACCTGATAAGCGTACCTATTATTTGAGTTAATTCTAAATTAGTAATTAAATTAAAGTTAAAATCATATAAATGTTTAACCTAACAAAATTGATGAAAACTTATAAATTTTTTTTTAAAAAAATTATAGTAAAAATTAGAGTTAATAGCATTTATAATCTCTAAATTTTGACTTAAATTCTATATTGGTTTTCAAACTTTAAAAAGTTTTAAATGAATCTCTAATTGCTCAAAATTATCCTATTTTGATCCTTCTGTCTATAATATTATCTAAATCGATGACAAATGCTAGTTGACACCACATGATGACATCAGCTAGCATCTCATGTGGTAGATAAACAACTAAAATAGAATTTTCTCAAAGTTTAGAGACCAAAAAAGAAACTATCTAAAAAATTTTATAAATTTCATATATATTTTATAAAATGTTAAATTTAAAATTATATTTTATATTTTTTGTTGTAATATAATTTATTAGTTATATTTTTTACTTTTAATAAAAAATAGCTTTTAAAAATTAAAATAAAGTTAAAATTTCAAATTATTTTTAAAAGTTCAATATCATTTAAAAAAAAACTATTTTCTATTAAAAATATTATTTTACTCATAAATAATAATAAAAATATTTTTTCTATCCATAAAATATATATTTTATAATATTAAATATATTTTATTTTCCTTTTTCAAATATATTTTATAAAAAATAGATAAGGAAAAGATAAAAGAATTCAAGAAAAAATCGATTTTAATATATTTCAAATATATTTTATAAAATATTATAATTTAAAATATTTTTTAATTTTTATTATGATATGAGTTATTAACAAAATAATATTTTTAACAGAAAATAGATTTTTAAAAAATT
This sequence comes from Durio zibethinus, assembly GCF_047325235.1. Classification (NCBI taxonomy): domain Eukaryota; kingdom Viridiplantae; phylum Streptophyta; class Magnoliopsida; order Malvales; family Malvaceae; genus Durio; species Durio zibethinus. The sequence goes on from NC_143182.1 coordinate 19,021,766, forward strand.
AAAAGTAAGCTAAAAATTTCAAAATAATTTTGTCAAAATTACATATCATTTTCAAAAATAAATTAAAATTTTTATATCAGTTTAAGAAATTAAATAAAATTTTTATATCATATTAAAATATTATGTAAAAATTTTCAAATCATTTTCAAAAATAGATTTATTAATCTATTCAAAATTTTAAAAACTTTATATTTAGATAAAATAAAAAATAATTAAATTTTTTTTTTCTTTTTTCTTTTTTATAAAACATATTTTATAAAATATATTTAAAAAGGAAAAGTAAAAAATATTTAATATTTTATAAAATAATTTTTTGGATAGAAAAAAAAATGTTTATTATGACTTATGAGTAAAATAATATTTTTAATAATATTTTTTGTTTTAAAAATGTATTAAGTTTTTAAAAGATGAATTTAAAAATTTTAACTTAATTTTAAGTTTTAAATATTTATTTTTTATTTAAAACAAAAATCTATCTAATAAGTTATAGTATAACGAAAAATATACAAATATAATTTAATATTTAATATTTTATAAGACATGCAATATATATATATATATATATTTTAGATAATTATGTCTTTAGTCCCTAAACTATAAAAAAATTTTATTTTGATCTTTTATTTGTCATGTAAAATATTAACTGATATCATTATGTGATATTTATTGGTATTTACTATTAATTTAAGTAGTTTTATAAACTAAAAATCAAAACATGACAACTTCAAATAGTTAAAAATTTAATTAAAAGTTTTTAAAATTTAAAAATTAAAATAAAATTTAAATCAAAATTTAAATATTACAAATGCTATCAATCCTAAAAATTAAATAATGGTTGACTAACTTTGGTAGCTATCGAAGTGAAAAATGATAATCCCTCCGTCATGTTGTTTTTGTCTTTTATTTTTATTCATAGGATCAGATAAGCCACAAAAAATGAGAATACTGAGATTCAAACTTCTATTTTACATCTGTTTTTAAAATTTTTTTTTAATTAATAAATCAAAAAGCTGAAAACTTTGACTTGCGGATTAGCCAAAAAAAAACTTTTGATTTTTGTTTATTTATTGCTATAAATTTAATTTTTATAATATTATTATAACATTTTTATTATCAAAAAGTAACAAAAAATTTTAAAAATCAATTTGAAATAAAAAATAAAAGTAATAGATGTTAAAAAAAAAAAAAAATTATTTTAGGACCTCAATATTCCCATTTTTAATAAAATATTGTAAAGGAAACGTTGAGGCCAGGTGGCGCCACATGATTAGGGTATAATGCTGGCAGTCATGTTATTTTATTTTTGTCAAGCGCTGGCCCGCAGTTGAAACTCCGAAAGTCGAGTAACTCCGAAGCCTCTCTCTCTCTCTCATCTATTCTTCCTTACAGATTCAACAAAGGCGAGTCATCTTGTCTTCATTGAAACCAAAAGTCTCCAAATTTCTTGTTCTTCTGACAAATCCCATCTCTTAAACCTTAAAAAAAAAAAAAACATATATTTGCCCTTTTTTTGTCTGTCTCTCTTTCTTCTGGTAAAGAAATGGGGGTTCCAGTGATCAAATTTCCAATCGTTATGGTAGTTAGAGTATTAGGACTTGTAATAACAGCTCTTGTTTTCACATGGACTCTTCATTACAGAGGAGGATTGGCTCTCATCTCTGATAACAAAGATCTCATCTTCAATGTAATCTCTTCCCTCTTTGGCTTTTCTTTTCTCTTTTTTTTTTTTTTATTTTTCTAAAGTAGAGAAGCAAGAAAATTTCTTTTAATTTGTCTCCCAGTTACTTGGTTTTGATTTTTCTTTAATGGGTTGTTGGCATTTTTTTGTTTTTTGTTTTCGGTTATATGGTGATCCAATGATCTTGTTGCCATTTTACCTTCTAATCTGAATTAGGTGATAATTTATTACTGGAAAATTACGGATATATTAGAAATTAATGGTGTTATTTGTCTCAACTACAGGGAATACTCTTCACAGTGCTCAATTGTATAATTGAGTAATCCAATGCCGAATTTTGTTATTGCTCTTGCTGTTTTTTTTTTCCCCTTTTGGAAGCAAAAAGCAGAAGGCCTGTTTGGATATAAAAGCAAGCAATTTTTTTAGCAATAAAAATAAAAAATGTAATTTCTGTGGAGAAGAATATACATAATTTTTTATTTATGTACTGAACAATTTATGTTAGAATTGATACTATATCTAAGTCTCTTCTTCCTTTTTAATCAATTAAAATTATGTTTGACTTTATAACATAGTAAAAGGTAAGTAATAAAAGCAACACCATAATGGACCTTTATTTGTTGTCTTTCTTAATTCAACCTATGAAGAGGAGTGTTTTTCTTTCCATTTCAAAAAAACTAATTGTTGCTGTGTACTTATTGCAGGTGCATCCCGTTTTAATGGTCATTGGACTAGTTCTCTTAAATGGCGAAGGTGAATGTCATTTCTCATCGTTCTAAGGATGTTCTAGATGCTGCAACTTTTATTTATATGTATCCACCCCATCTCCTTTAAAGTTCTACACTGGTCCTTGTGAGATTATTATTTTCAATTTATCAGATTAAATTACATCAATTATACGGGATTAAAAACACTGATGCAAGTCGAACTTGGGAGTTTATGAAGGGCTTATCCTTTGTTGTCACTGATAGGTTTATAGAGGTTCTTAAGAATTGAAATTTGAAATGTTGTTGCTACAGTGGTGGAGACGCTTAAAGTATTTTGAGAGTTTCTGAGTGCTTAAGATGGTACCATTACACTTGAGATGGTTCCCCCTTTCTTTCTTTGTGCCTCACCAAAAGCTGTTATTCCTATTAGGTAGAAGATATTTCTGGATACTATAAGTGTCTATTTTCTGGTTTCACAAGAAGTATAAGTTTGCTTCTTCTTCCAAGTAGGAAGAAACTAAATTAAGTTTCATTCACTTTTTCCCCTTGGATTGGCAGGGTGTCATTTTCCTCTTCCCTTATTGCTTCAATATCCTGTCATAAAGTTTAATTCAAAACTCAGTTTCTTAAAGGAAGCATCATCTAAATAGTGATCTTTAGAAGTGATGCTGTTATTATAATTCATTTTGATGTGGTAACCTAGCTTCAAGCTGTTGAATCTTTTTTTTTTTTTTAATGAGGTGTTGCCGTTGGGCTTGTAAAGAGATTTTAAGGGATATTTCTGCCAGCTTTTGGAATTAAAAAATGAATAATATGGCATTTGTACTTCCAAAAAAATTTTACTACAGTTGTATGCAACTTGTATCTCAACCATCTACGTATGGGGGTCCACAAGGAAGCCACATTCTTGGATGGCCAAGGTTCTGTAATTGTATACAAATAATTGTAGGTGATATGGACCCAATAAGATAATGCAACCTCAACATGTTACGGGTTTCTATAAAGCCTTCATCTTGATTTGAATTCCTTTTAGTTGAGTCGCGCATTACCCTTATCTAGTTGTCTTCGATGTTAGATAAAACTTTATGTGTTCTTTTTATTGACAACTTTTGGTACACAACTGACTGGGCCAAATGCTTGCTGCATGATTGAATGCCATTTAGGATCATTTACCCTTTTCCATGGTTCTGGAGCGGTAGGCAAATTCCTGATAAATTATTATCTGCTTATGCATTTATCTTCTTTGATCTGCCAAAAGCATGGGTAAAAATGTTGTCCTTATTTTATGTCTTGTGACCTAAGCCATGAAATAATGCCTCTTGCAGTAAACTTAATTCTACAATTGGAGAATTGTGAATGCAGAATTTTATGGAATTTTGAATGAGGTTACTATCTTTACCATCTTTTCATTACTCTTGTATGGTATGACTTATGCAGCCATTCTGGCATACAAGACTGTTCCAGGGACAAAAAGCTTCAAAAAATTAGTTCATCTTAGTATACAGTGTCTTGCTTTTATCTTGAGTATTATTGGCGTATGGGCTGCTTTGAAGTTCCACAATGATAAGGGCATTGACAACTTTTACAGTCTTCACTCTTGGTTGGGCCTAGCTTGCCTTTTCTTATTTGGCATCCAGGTCTGTGTTACTATTCTGTTTCCTTTGTAGTGAATTTTTGCTCCATTTTTGTCAAGTTGTGTGGTTCTTAATGATGTTCTTGTTTTGGTTTAAATGTCTTCTGGACAGTGGGCTGCTGGCTTTGCAACCTTTTGGTACCCAGGTGGCTCAAGAAACAGCAGATCTGCCTTGCTGCCATGGCATGTTTTCTTTGGGATGTATACATATGCCCTCACTGTTGCTACCGCTACTACGGGTATCTTAGAGAAGCTTACTTTTCTTCAAACTAACAGGGTAATATCGCGCTACTCTACTGAGGCATTGCTTGTAAACTCTTTGGGTATTTTGATTGTTGTTCTGGGTGGTTTTGTCATTCTTGCTACACTCACTCCTGTGAATGGCAAAATTGATTCCCACAGGGGAGTAGTGGAATAGGTAAAATGTGTTTCCCTGTAATTCCAGGTGAGTGATAGCTGTATGCTCTACTCGGAAAGAAGTGAAGGATGAGCTTGTTGCATCAGTAATGAAATCTGAAAACTATTACATGTTCATCTGCGGCAGAAGTTAGAGAGTTGGTTGTTGTCTAATGTTTACTCATGTCTCGTTTTTCTTTTGTTGTAATTCAGCCTTAGATTCATTGCTTTCGAGCGTTAAAACGGTTTTCAGATTTCCAAAGACAGGATACTTTCATTGTGAAAGTTATAGCATCTTCTTCTCTCTGTTGGTTGACATTGCTGATTTTGCAATTTTTCCCCTTTTTTCTTTTTAGGATAAACATACCAAAAGATAAGGTTCTTTTTCAATACTTTTTGTTCTATAATAAATCTTTAATAATATTATTTTTGAAACAGAAACAGAGATTAAACCATTTTAAACAAGCAAGAACGACTTCACTGGCTTAGAGAACAAGCTTTACGTGGATTAAACCGTTTTAAAAATGCAATGTATAAGAAAGCACCTAACCTTCTGACTATTCTTGCATAGCAAAATTAGTAAGTTGTTACAGTAGCTAAATATGAGCATCAATAATCACAATCATTGTGGTATTAGAAGTTGAAGCAAAAATCCATTCTTTTGGAAGAAAATCGTCAAATCTGCTGCAAAAATCATCCTTGAACCTCAAAACTTGCTACAAGAAATGAGATTGCATCATACTTCTGACCCGAGAGAGGCGAAAGGATCGCACTCTTCACTGAGTCAGGTTTAAAAAAATAAAAATAAAAACGGAGAAGCCATGTGAACCTATAGCTTTATTCCATGAGGAAGAAAAAAACAAAGGAATATGAAAACATGTGATAAGAAATTTCTCTTCTTATCGTTCCGTTGAGATTGACCAGAACGATGATCTACAACATGAGCAAAATTGTTGAGAAGCCTCAGCGATCCATTTACAAGCCATCTAGGACCACAGGTGTTCTCTTCGATATTCTCTCACAATGACAGGCACACTTGTGGGTGGTATTTATATATATATATCAAATTTTGTCCAAAATATATATTTTTTAATATAATTTATCCGGATCTATTTGCGAACATAAGCTGGAATCATTAATTTAGAATCATTACATAAACAATTTAGAGACCTAATTACAAGCCTAAACAAAGGCCATTTGAAGCCCATAAAAAAATCCACTTTTAAGAGTTTGTAAAATGTATTGATATTTAGACTTATAATAAACAAAGGAAAAGGAGACTCGTAAGGTTGTTGCCAAATTCTTTTGTATGGGATTTATACAAAGACTAACTTTTCACATGGATGCATGAAAAATAAAGAATAAATTAAGTGAGTAAACTTCAAAATCAACTCGAGTCAAATTCGATCAAACTTGGTTAATAAAATTAAAATTAGTTAAAAAAGTCAAAATTATATAAAACTTTGTTAAAATGAATAAAAGCCGGGTTGATTTTTAAAATTCACAACTTAATTGGAATCAATGTGGTTTAAAGTTAAAATTGATGATTTTTAAAAACATTAAAAAATTTTATTGCATTTGGAGAAATACAAAATTACTAAAAAGTCTTTTAGGAGAATTTTCATAATTTGACTTGCTCGGGGTCTTTTTTTTATGAAACTTTTTAGATCTCAATTTCATAATATTTCATGATTTTTTTTGTGCATTTGAAATCACAGTAGTACCCTAAGAGATATAAAATTACGAAAATATCAAAATACCCCTTAATAGTATTTTCGTAACTGGCTTTTTCAAGCTTAGATTTTCATGAAACTTGTCAGATCTCAATTATAATATTTCATGAGTTTTGGTGCTTTAAAATCTAAAAAATAAGCATGAGAATATTGATTCTATAAAAATGGTCTAAATACTGAAAACTTTATACTAAGGGCAAAATGATTTTTTCATTTGGTTTAAGAGCTATAGAAATTCAACATTTGTAATGAATAATGTGGACCAGTAGATCTCCTATTGAATCTTGATCTAATGGCTAAAGATTGCTCATTGAAAAAAAAAAAGAGAGAAACTTTGGTCCTTGGATGAGATTTGATCTAAAGGCTTATATTTAATCTTTCAAAGACATTTTAGTGGTTTTCTTTTTTACAAGAAAAAGAGGGGGCTCTTGGAAAAATATAGATTTTCGAAGGGAAAGTTTATGGGGGAGTTAAAGAGGAACACAAAGGAAAAAGGAAAAGAAGTTTTCGGGATAACAAAAAAAGAAAGCAAAGGAAGAAAGGAAAACTTGGTTGAAAAGGAGAAAAGAATACAAAACTCTTGAGGAAATTGGAGAGAAGGTAGTCTTCCTAAACCTTTTAGATATTCATGTTCTTCCATGTGAGATTAAGAAAGATTATTAGTCCTGTCATGTGGTCCTTTTTTTTGCATGTTCATTTCGATATAGGTTTTGTATGAAAGTTGAAACCTTTCTTGTTCCTATGTGTTCTTTTGTTTGCTATTTTGGGTGGTGGGTTCATAGAAGTTCCATGTTTTATTATCTCATGTAGGTTGTCTTAGTTTTCAGATTCACAGAAGCTTATGGCTTTAGTCCATGACATGGTTATAGGTTTTCTTTTATTGCGTCAAGGCTAGTGTAATCCTAGGATGTGTCGTGCACTATTCACTCATGTAGACCTTGAGTTTTGCAGTTCCTATATTCATTGTTATTTTCCACATATAGTTGGTATATGGTGCTAGGCGTATAATGAATAAAAATTTAAATTGACTTTATAAAGGACTCACTAAAATAGAATAAAAATGGATAACAACCAAATAAAATGATAATTTATAGGAGCTGGATTCATATTTTACAAACACTTTCTACTCTTAAAAGTGGAAATGAGTTGATCTCTAATAATAGGAATGAAAACCCATTGTTTGTGTGTGTGTGTATATATATATGTTTTTGAAGTGTAACTTTCTTCTACTGGTTGCAATTTTCTTCTTTAGTTGGTTAGCAGAAGTTTATCTTTTTCTTTATGCTCATTGGGTCTAACAAGCTTGGGTTAATTCTTTCTCTTTTTTTTTTTTATTGTGACTTGTTGATAAAAACCTAAGGTTTCCCATTTTTCACATTCGTTGGGTTTGGACACCTATAAGGCTATTATTCAAACTTTAAAATTTGCCATGTTTTAGCACACTTGGTTCTTTTTTCCCCCTCTTTGTATGGTCCCGTTATGGGGGCTGTAAATTTCACTCATTCTTAGTCTAATAACCCTTATCTATGCATAGGGTTTGTGTTGATGCATGAAGGCTTAAAGTTTTGATCCTTGTCCTTATATGTCATCTTTCCTATAAGGGCTTCACATCGAAGGTTGGTCATCCATGTTTTTGTGCTTTATTAGGATGAAAGAATGGCTTTTTTTTATGCTAAAACAAGAAATACGCAAATGCTGAAGTCCAAAACCTTAGGAATTTTAAGAGTCTTACAAGGCAACAATAATGTCTAAGCGTAGAAGAAAGGGCTATTGTCCATTAGTATGCTTTCCTCTTTGTATTGTCAAATTCAGAGTAATGAAAAATAGCATGAATAAAGTAGAGGTCTAAAAAGGTTTATTTGTTTTTGTCAATTTTATTCATTGACATGAGAAAACTCCAAAGCATGAGATAGAAAGTATGTTTGTCCTTGATATGTTTTATGCATATTTCGTATAATACATGTCCATGCTTATTTATTTCTTACTTAATTAAAGATGAAATCTTATGCATTATAATTTATTTAATGTTTAAATTTTTATGCTAAAATTAATTTTATGTAATTTGATTTTTCATGTCATAAATTATTATTATTATTATTATTGTTGTTGTTGTTGTTGTTGTTTTTAATGCAATTTATTTTATTTACACTTTTCTTCCATGTAAAAATTTAAAAAAAAAATGAAGGTAATCCCTGTGTCATAGGCTCTGGACTTAAGCTTGAATCCATGTGGCCTTAAAACTTAGAATTAACTTCGTATGGCTAAGTTTAGCCTATGCAACTAGCATACGGGCAAACAAGAACAAGAAATGGTGGAATACGCAAGTTAGAGAACACAATAGAATGATGGAATATGTTCTGTGTATTACTGAAATAAGTATGTCTATTGATGTACAACTAAAGGTGGGGCAACCCTTTATTTATAATTGAAGCCCTTCAGCTCTATTTATGGCTATCACCTAAATAAAAAGATTTACAAGATTCTTAAAAATTAAGGATTACACATTATTACATAGATTACATGAGGCTATTCTTGATTTTCAGTGTCAACTAGATCCTCTTACTAAATGTTACCAATCTCTGAAAGATTCTGGATCGACCAGGCTCCCCTGGGTCTACCTAGGTGAGGTGTAAGCATGTTGTGGGCCTGGTCCTGGCTATGTGGACAAGCCTGTATGTTATGCAAGCAGTCTAGACACTTCTCTTATGCTTATTGTGCCAACCCCTACAATTGTCTCTGATGCTTGAGCCTTGGCCCTTAGTGCTTCGGCTTGGGTGCCTAGTGCACTCGCCTAAGGCGTGACATTCTTTCCCACATGATTACGTAATGTCCTCATTGTGTCTTCTGTGTAGAACTACCTGATCTAGTTTTGGAATTGTCATAAGTCCTCTACTGGTTTCCAACTTGCTTTACTGTCTGAAAGTCTCTTCTAATGCACCAAGTACTGTTGTATTGGCTGATAATTTTTCTATCTCACCTTTCAATAAGCAAAAATGCCCTAAACCTCCTTCTCATATGAGGCCCTGGGTCCCAATAGTGCAAACTATTACTTTGCCCATCTTAGATCTCTCTCATCCTCATGGAACGGCTTGAGCATGCTAACATACAACACCAGATGTACCCTCAGCTTAGGTGACATATTTAACTTGTAGGCAACCTTGCCTACCCTTTTAAGAACTCTGAAAGGTCCCTCATACTTGTGGACTAAGCCTTTATGCAGCTCTTTGTGGCGTACAATGGGGTGCAGCTTCACTAAAACTAAGTCCTTTACTTGAAATTGTATGTCCCGCCTTTTTTAGTCTGCCCACTTCTTTAACCTCTTCGCGGCTTTGTGTAGACAAACTCTAGTCAAGTCGACTTGCTCCTGCCAAGCCTTGGCAAACTTGTACACTACTAGATTAGGCCCTGCATAACCTGCAGCAATCGAACTTGGTGTTAGCAATTGCTAACCTGTCACAATCTCAAAAGGACTCTAGTTTGTTGCTTCACTCCTCTGCAAGTTATACTAGAGTTGGTCTTAAGATATATATGGGTTCACACCACCTTCTCCTTATGAGATGCCTTTTGTGGGATAAAACTGTGAGGCCAAAAAGGTCAGAGTGGACAACACCTCACAACGGTGTAGACCTTAGGCTGATTTGACATGCCGAATGAGTACATGCTCTGGTCTTCGAGCTGCACGAGCTTGGAGGTTGAGTTTCGGCCCATGATAAAAGGTTTGTAAATTCTTAAAATTTAAACCCAAACCTATCAAAAACCCCAAACTTGTTTTAAATTTATAAGGATTTGCGTAAAAACATTTTATGAAGTAATATATTCTCGAATATGCCTAGATATTAGGATATTTTGAAATTTTTATTTCATTAAGAATTTTCATACATTTTTGCAACTCAAAATAAATTTGTTTTGTTAAAACAAAAAATATAAAAAACTAACAATAATAATAAAAATAATAAGATGAGATTTTAAATATAAAAAGGCACATCCAAATTCTGCCTAGATATTGAAAAATCTAGGTAGTCTTTTTATATTTGAAAACCTGATTCTTAAATTTGTATTTTATCATTATTTACATATAACTCATTTTTTTAGAATAATGTGTATATTCATAATTTATAAATATGTTTGTTGATATTTAATATTAATTATATTATTCTTTTTTTATTGCATAAATTTTTTTTTTAATTTTTAGTTTTAAATAAATAAAATTAGAATAACATTCTGTGAAATATAATTATTGGTATTCTATCTAGGTGTTTGAGAGTCATCAATAATTATAATTTATAAAGAGTATTATTTTATTATTTTTGAAATATTGAAAAGTTATCAATAATTATCATTTACAAAAAATACTATTTTATTATTTTTGAAGGAATGTTATGATTAATCTTAAACAGAAAGGCTATTTTTTAATTCTACCTTTATGTTAGAGACTTTAAAGGTATTTTTTTAATTTGAAGATTTTCATAATATCCCTAAATAAAAGTTTTTTTAAACTAATTTTATTTTTAAAAAACAAAAAAAAATTATAATTAAATTTCATATAAAAATCATTTTTATCTAAAATTATAAATAACGTATAATTAATTAATACCAATTTTATAAACGTTGTAGAAGTGTTAATCTTTTTTCATATATATCCGACTTCTTAATCCAATCTATTTTTGTAAACCAAAATTATCTTTTTACTTTAAATTTATTTTATTATTTTATTAAAAATAAAATTTTTAAATGATCAATTATATATTTAAAAAAAATTAATGATAACTCTTCCATTTTTTTATGATTTTTAAATTTTTACTTCCAGTGATCCGCGATATGACAGCATCCAAAACAGGAATAGCAGCCAATTGATTTACAACTTATTGTAGAATAAATAGATGAGACAAGTAGCAAGGCTAGTAAAGAGAACTGCCCCGACTAAAAGCATATTTAATGCTTCTACTAATGGATATCCCAAGATGAAAAAGTACAAACAGCAAATTGCTCGCAAACGTAAGGCTTTTCAAGGGAAAATTCACAACGAAGCTTCATAAGCCTTCCTTAACTCACCTCAACTAACTTCTTAATCCGAATACGTTGCTATTTACAACCAAAAATTAACGAAAAAGAATAATAAGCTGCTTTATCAAATCATTACTTACCATGCCATAATCGGTGATTGTCATGGAGATACAATCTGAAGGTGTTACATCATAACTGTCAATGAAAAAATTATGAATTGTCAGTCCTGGGAAGATATACTTAGTATTAGGTCATCAAATCATAAAACACTTGCATTACATTCAGAAGCTGCAGATTTTGACCATTAACCAAACCATCTAAGTAGTTGATTTCCTCTCCACCAAGAACCTTTGAAATAGCATCTGGGTTACCTGTAACAGATGGAAAAGACACCTAAGCCACTTCCATTTACATGACCAAAACTAGGAAATAAGACCACGTAAGATTTGACTACAAAATATATTTCCAGAAATGCATACCAAGCTCATTAGAACAAATTGAATCAAGCTACACCCTTTCATGAAATTTATATGCTTCACAACACACTAATACAGGTATAGTGAATGCATGAGCAACCATCGCAACACAAGCAGTCCCAACTCTTGAGTAAACTGTTCCAATAGACAAAACTGATAAAGCACCCAGAAAATCATGCATGATACAAGCACGGAGTTCATGAGTGTATGTACAGCTAAGGCCCTTCCTTACCAACCTACGTAGTAAGCGTTGTCCTTCAAGCTTTGGACAAGAGTCAACCACAACAACGCGGTATTGTTTGCCAAGCTCATGGGCAAGCAATAATATCATCTCAACTGCAGAGGATGCCCCATATGTGAGAAGAACGTCACCATCTTGAATCTTTGTAACAGCATGTTTCACTATCACCTTGTCTGCAATTTTGATCTTTCCATTTATGAAACGATCAATATCCAACATAAGTGTAGCTTTCGCTTTTGATTCTGAGAGAGACAATGGTAATTTTGCAATTCAACTCTTAAGAGAAACTTGATCGCGTTACCCATCCTAATTGAGAGTGGCCTGCACTCGATCAAGAAAGAAACATAACTATTAATCCTTGCAGTTAAGTCTCTAACTAGAATTTTTTCAGGTGGAGTTGAGTAATCCTTGATAGCCTCTTTGAATGCTTGAAGCATTGCAATACAAGGAGCATTGCCACCGCAAATATCTCCAGATAAATACTGCAATCCAACCTGACAAAACCAAGGAAAGAACTAATGAAACCGAAATTCTACCAATACTTTGATCTCTTTTACATATTGATCAAACATAAGCTAGTATACTAACAACTATCACAGAGAAGCTTCTAATCATGTGGGTAAGTCTGAAGTAAAAATCAGTAAAGCATGATTTGCCAAGAACATATTACCAGAAGGTAAGAGTATATCAATCTATAAGTAAGGTTTATTATTCTATAAATTGGAGGTAGGGCTTTTTAACTCCACATGTGAGTTTATAAGATTGCCACATGTCCGATTAATAGTTAAATAACTGCTCGTTTTATAAATATATCCCACAACAACATGTATCAACCCTTTAAATCTGTTCGTGGAGTTAAAAAACTTGCAGACAATTCATTAGATGATAATTCATATAATTAATACACACACATATACACATACATATCCATCCCCATACATACATATATGTGCTTGTATAAATGTGTGGGTGTGTATAAACTGTTTTCTAAGTCTAAGAGAGCCCAGAGTCAAGTTTGTAGGCATACCTGGTAGACAGCAGGATGCATTGGATCAAGTTCAAAAAACATTGTCTCTAAATCAGGAAGCCGAGTTCCGTGTTCATATTGAGGCAAATGCCTGAACAGTTCCACTCTGTTTGTTTTACAACAGCACGTACTTTGGTTTTCTCCACCTGGCTCGTATCATCATATTGCATTCGTGGATGAGAAGCATCTTTCTTTCTATCTTTCTCAGCCGCATGATCACGACCCTTCTTCTCAGAAGCTGCAACTTGAGAATCATCATTCTTTTGTGAAGGTGGTTTTGCAGCTTTACTTGGTTTAGTATTGGCTGAAGTTGCAACCTTAGATGCAGCAATTGATGCGCCTTACCTCCTTCAGCTGGTTTAATACAATGAGTTATTAGAGATTCCTTAAAAAAAGGTGAATTACACAAGATAAAACAAATAACTATAGGTCAACAATAAACTCATTTAGGTTTTGAGTTCTGTTTAGGGAATAAACTGAGTTTTAGATGTACACATAGACAAAGCTGTCTGCAATGCAAAATGCAAGCACGATTAGAGGGGTGCAAGAAGTCATTCAAAGCTCATCGGCATAAAAAAAGTAAGTAGCAATATGTGCCTTTTTAGGACTCTGGGGTCCAGCCCCCATTCCTTTGATCAATCAAAGGTTATAGGCCTTGGTCTTTTTTCTATTAAGTCCTAGATAATAAATAAAAGAGTGGAAGCTGTGTTTTTGGCGTGGAATGGCAGAGTATGGTGCCGAAAAGGGGAAAAAAGGAAGTTAAAAAAAATTAGAGAGAAAAGAGAGAAAGGAGAGTTGGTTGAACAGAAGTCAATCTGTGATCCAATTAAGCTAAAATTTTATCAGCAGGTTTATGATTTAGAGTTCTACATTCTGAACGATGAGATCGGGTTTGAAATTCTCTATAAACAAATCTAAGATGTAAATTTGTTGAGTCACCTACTTAGTTAAATTTCTCTAATTGTCTCTTTAGTTCTTCATTAGCACTAGTTTTAGCTACAGGAGAATTTTGTATATCTATTATTTGATAATGGAGATTTTTTTTGTGGTCCATGATTTTTTCCCTCTATATTGGAGGATTTTTCATATAAATCTTAGTGTGCTTTATTTTTCCTATGTTTTGGATTATAGATTGTTGTTTATTGCTGTGGGTTTATTGTGGTATATTACTTTTGCTTTATTTTGTTTGTTGCTTCAATCCTAACAAGTGGTATCAAACGAGAGTTATTTTGAGACATCGATGCAGAAGCAACACAGGATAGAAGTAAATTCTATTTGAAATCATAAAGGATGATACAAGTTCTATGATAAAATTGACAGCATCTAATTATTCAATTTGGAAGCCTATAATGGAAGATCATTTATACTGTAAAAATTTGTATAAGCTAGCATTGGGTGATTCAGCTAAACCAGTAGATACGAAAGATGAAAGCTGAAAGAAGTTAGATAGAAATATGCTAGCACAATCAAAATATGAGTTGATATCAATATGTTCCATCATATAGTGTAAGAGACAGATGCCCACACTGTTTGATAAAAATTAACAGCATTATATGAGAGGAAAATATGCATGAATAATGTTATGCTTATTAAAAAGCTTACAAGTTTACAGTACAAGGGTAGACGATAGGTTATAGAACACTTGAGTGATTTTCAAAATATATTTACTCGGATGATTATTACGGAGCTTAAGATGGTGATGAAATGAAGGTGTTGTTTCTTTTAGGTTCATTGCCAACAGTTGGAATACTCTAGTTATGACTATTTTTAATTTAGCTCTTGATTACAATATGACATTGGAGATGATAAAAGATAGTATGCTTAATGAAAAAGCAAGGTAAAAAAATTTAAACTCTACGAATTAAGCTCTGGTCACAAAGAACAGAAGCAGAAACATCGATAATGGTTTGAACTCAAAAGGCCATAATAAGTCTAAACATAGATCCAAGTCCAGAGATAAAGTGAAATGTTTTCATTGTGGTAAAGTAAGTCATAAAAATCAATATTGTAAAATCTTAAAGCAAGAGTAAAAAGATGAGAAAGGCAAGAGTTTAAATGTTGACATATTGCAGCAGTGAATTTAGATAATGATTCAGTTACTTTAATTTGTATATATGATGATTGTAATTATGTTGGTAATCCCAGCATTGAGTGGATAGTTAACATAGGAGCAACATATCATTATGTTCCTAAAAGAGAGTTGTTTACAACTTACAAAGTACAAGACTATAGTTCATCAAGATAGAAAAAAGAGTATGTCATAAATTGTTAAGATAAGATTCACATGTGAGTAAAGTATCTAACATCACTAAAAAATCTGAATGAGATATCCCATATATATATAGAGGACCCAAAAACACAATAGCTTAAGCTTTTGGGTTCAAGTGATATCTAACATATATGTATGGACTCTTTAGTGTTCTCTCATGAGCTTCAAGTGTGACAAATCTCTCAACAACTGGTATCAGAGCCAAGGTTACGGGTTCGTGTCCTAATGTGTTATTGGGGGGAGATTGTTAGTAGATTGAAGGTTGATTGTGTCCATTAACTCCATGTGCTCAAACATCATTATCAGAGTGAAAGGTTTGACTTGGATGCATCGAGTATATGATAATATGCAAAAGTAAAATACCCAAGCGGATGATGTATTAAGTCAATATGGAGTCAAGCTTGAAGGGCACTGGACAACCTAAGTAGCAAGGTTGAGTGCTATGGTCAAGCTTAAAAGTACACTAGAGATGTGAGGTTGCTTGGCCTAAAAGAGATGTTGATAAGATTTACTTGCACGGAGGAGCTAATGTGAGACTTGATTAGAACTCACAAGCGAAAAAAAATATTGTAAGGATCGATGATATTATTATACAAACTAGTACAGATTGTATGTTAACTTTGAAAGATGTCAAATATATTCTAGATATGAGAATGAACTTGTTTGCTATTAATATCCTTGATAAGAAAGGATATGAGAGTGGATAAAAAATAGATAGTGAAACTTCTCAAAGGATTTATGGTAGTTGTAAGAGGAAAAATATGTTGCATAATGTATAAGACATATATGCAATTAAACGATAACTAAATATGTCATTGAAGATGATGCTTTAACAAACTTATGGCATAAGAGGCTGACACACATGAGCAAGAAAAGGTTACAAGTTTTGGTAAGACAGTCTATCAATACCTTGACCAAATGTATGAATTTTGATTCATATGATCATTGTTTATTTGGCAAGCATCGTAGAGTTTCTTTTTGTAAGAGTTCTCAGAGAAAATAAAATAGATTAAAATTGATTCATTCTAATATATGTGATCCCATTGAGGTTGAGTTATTAGGTGATAGCAAGTATTTTGTTGTCTTTATTGATTATGTTTAACGTAAGACTTTGGAGTATATGTTTAAAAACAAAAGTCAGGTATTATAGTATTTTTAAAAATTTTATGCCATGGTAGAAAGGATGATAGGGTTACCCTTGAAGTGTATTTGGATGGATAATGGTAGAGAATACACATCCAAAAACTTTAAAGAATATTAATCAAAGCATGCATTGAGCATGAATGATAGAACCTATAACACCACAACATAATGGTATAACTGAAAGGATGAACTACACCATTGTGGAAAAAGTTAGATGTATGTTGAAGATGGCAAAACTACCAAAGCCATTCTAGGATGAAACAGTTAACACAGCTTGTTATTTGTTTAACAAATCACCATCAGTTACTTTGGGCTTTGACATTCCAAAAAGAGTGTGGACAGGAAAAAATGCTTCATGTTTTTACTTAAAAATTTTTAGGTATAAAGCATTCATACATGTACCAAAAGAGTAAAGATCAAAGCTTGATAGTAAAGCCACATAGTGTGTATTTGTAGGATATAATGATAAAAAATTTAGCTATAAGGTATGGGATCTAATGAAGAGAAAGACAGTTAGAAGTAGAGTTGTGGTCTTTTATTAAAAAAAAACTATAGTAGACCTTGAAAAAAATGAAAAGACTACACGGGTTATTATTGAGTATGATATTTTAACACTTATAGAAGTTTCATAAGAAAAAGCCATAGATGGTGAAAATTAGCAAGAGACAAAACTTAGTGATACGAATGAGCCAACTATAGTTAGTGATAAGCGAGATGTAATCAATTTTGAGCAGGAAGAGCAATCTTCTCTACCTGAGAGTATTAAGTAGGTTGAGTAGTCCTTTTCATCAAAAAGTATTCAATAGGGAGAGCTATTTTTAACATCAGATAGTGTAAATTTTCAACCTAAAAGATCTACTAGAGAACACAAGCTATCCATTAAGTATCCAAGTTTAGATTTTATTTTAGTTACTAGTGAAAAGGAGCCAGAGAATTTTTAAAATGTGTAGATTACTTCAAATAGAGAGCACTGGTTAAAAGCAATGAAAGAAAAAGTTGAGTAATTACGAAAAAATGGTACATATAATCTTACTAAACTTTCAAAAGAGAAAAGGTCATTGAATAAATGGGTGTTCAAGTTGAAAAAAGATGGTGACAAGCTAGTGAGATACAAAGTTTGATTGGTGGTTAAAGGTTTTTCTCAGAAACCTGGCATCAATTTTGATGAGATATTTTCTCCAGTTATAAAGATAAGTTCCATTAGAGTGGTACTGAGATTAGCAGCTAGTTTGAATCTTGAGTTTGAGCAACTTGATGTTAAAACTGCATTCTTGTATGATGATTTACAAAAAGACATTTATATGGATTAGCTTAAGGGTTTTTAAGTGAAAAGAAAGAGCACTTAGTTTGTAAATCGAAAAAAAACTAGTATGGTTTGAAACAAGCTCTACAATAATGGTACAAAAAGTTTAGTTTTTTTATCATGAGTTATAGTTATAAAAGAACGACAGTGGATCCTTGTGTGTATGTCAAAAAATTCTCTGATGGTAACTTCATTATTCTTTTATTATCTATTAATGATATGATGATTGTGGGATAAGATGCTAGTATAGTTCGTAAGTCGAAAGAACATCTGTCTAAGTCTTTTAATGTGAAATATTTAGGTCCAGCAAAGCAAATTCTCAGTATGGATATTATCCAGGATAAGAGAGTTAGAAAACTATGGTTGTTACAAAAAAAAAATTGAACGGGTGCTTAGTAGATTCAATATGCAATATACTAAATTAGTTAGCACTCCATTTACTAACATTTTTATCTTAGTAAGAAATCTTATCCGATGACTAAAAAAAAGCAACTAGCTATGTCTAGTATTTCTTATTTTTTTTTAGTTAGTTATTTGATGTATCTTATAGTTTGCACATGGCCTGGTATTATTCATGCAATTGGTGTAGTGAGTAGATTTCTTTTTAATCTAAGGAAGGTTTAATGAGAGGCAGTGAAATTGATTTTCAGATATTTGAGAGGCACTTCAAAAAAGGTACTTAAGTTATGAAGTTTCATAACCAGTTCTAGAATGGTTTACTGATGCTGACATGATAGGTGATCTTGATGGTAGGAAATCTACTTCAAGGTATTTGTTTATTTTTATAGGAAGAGTTGTCTTAGCAATCTAAACTACAAAAGTGTGCTATCTTGTCAACTATAGAGGCTCAATATATTATAGCAATCAAAACAAGTAAAGAAATGCTTTGAATGAAACATTTTTTTCTTAAATTGAGGTTAAATCAGAAAGAGTATGTAGTATTTTGTGATAGCCAGAGTGTTTTAGATTTGAGTAAGAATGCTATGTACCATTCTAGAATAAAGTAGATTGATGTTAGATATCACTGGTTACATTTAGTGATTGAAAACAACATATGCTATTAAAAAAATCTATACTGATGAGAATATAGCAGATATGTTGACTAAGACACTTTCTATGAAAAAACTTGAGCTCTATAGTAACTTGACCAAAATTGGTTCCTTGGCCAAGATAAGTTCCAAATGAGACTGCTGCTATAGTGATGAATCTCCTCTTAATAAGGCTAGAGGGGGAAATTGTTAGGACTATAGGGTTTAGCCCCATTATTTTGGACCAATCAAAGGCTATAGGCCTTAGTCTTTTTTCTATTGAGCCCTAGATAATAAATAAAAGAGTGGGGGTTGTGTTTTTGGCATGGAATGATAAAGTGTGGAGTCAAAAAAGGGGAAAAAAAAGCTAAAAAAAAATAAAGAGAAAAGGAAAAAATGAGAGTTAATTGAACAAAGTGGATCTGTAGTCGATTGATCTAAAATTTTATCAACAAGTTTATGATTTAGAGTTTTACATTTTGAATGGTGAAGATCTAGTTTAAAGCTTTTTAGAAACAAATCTAGGATGTATTTTTTGAGTCATCTATTTGGTAAGATTTCTCCAATTGTCTTTCTAGTTGTTGATTAGCCGCAGTTTTAGCTAAAGGAGAATTTTTTATATTCATTATTTGATGGTGGAGATTTTTCTGATAATTCATGATTTTTTCCCTCTACATTTGAGGGTTTTTTACGTAAATCTTCATATGCTTTATTTTTTCTGCATTTTGGATAATTTATTCTTGTCTATTACTGTAGGTTTATTATGATATATTACTTTTGTATTATTGTGTTTATTGTTTCAGGTCTAACACTTTTTGCAGTAGCCTTGGCAGCTCGTTGTGCCTCTTGCAAGGCACATCTTTTAGCTTTAGAAGTTTTCTCTTTAAATGGCTTTGAATTAGTAGGTCGTTCATTTTGCAATTCAACTGATGCTTCGCCAACCTTTTTTGCAGTCAAAATTTCCCCTTTAGCTAGTAAATGCTTTAATTTCGCATTTCTTTAGAATGAAAAAAATAAACAAATAATAATCTAAAAGTTTATTTTTATAGAAAATAAAGAAAATATGCTAAAAGAAAGAATAAAAATATATACATAAAAATTAATAAAATAAACTTGAAGACCATAATATAAGAAGTTGATGAAAGTTATAAAAAAGCAAAATAAGTAAGGATATTGGTTTGGGTTTAATGAAAAACTAAATATTAACACTACTTATCAAGGTTATAATGTATTTTTAAAAATTAAAGAAAATGATAAAAATATAAATATCATTTTATACTCAAAAACTTTTTACTATTTTCTTTTTCTTAACTTTTTCTCTAATTTGAGGTAATTAAAAAATGAAATTTTTGAGTAAAAGGGGTGGATGTCAACCTTTTTCCTTTTTTTTTATTTTAATTTAAAATGAAAGCTAAATAAATGAGAGGTTTCTTGTTTCCTTTATTTTCCTTTCCTTTCCCTCACCTACTCTTAATCCAATATAAGCTAAATATTTTCCATTTTCGGTCATTCATTATTGTGCTACAAAACCCTTTTTTCCAATAACGGTATTTGTATAAACCAAATTACTACTTTCCTATTTATTTGAAAGAACTCAATATTTATGAAATTACAAGTTATAATGATAATCAAGTATCATATCCATAAATAAAAAATTAATAAATAATAAAAAAATGAACAATTAAAACATAGACAAATTTAATATAAAGTTGAACCAAGCCACACACATGGGACATAACAAACCAATCAAAATATAACCAGACAAATCCAACATAAAATTAATCTAACACATAATTGGTCTTAAAGTAAGATGTGCTAGAAGGGATTAATAGCACTTTTTACTATGAACAAAATATAAGTGCTACAAACTTAATCAAATAAAAGTTTAGAATAGAGAAAAACTAACCAAATTGTTGTTATTGATGGAAGATGATGATGCACTATGATAAAGAGTGGTTTGACATTCCTTGACCTAAGTCCACTTCTTTAACAAGCCTTACCAAGGATGTGTAAATCAATAATTTCATGAAATTCCAGCTTCCACTAAACTTCTACAACAGTGAGTTAATCATATGCTCAAAATAGAGTACAAACTCTCACCTAAAGATTAAAAACACCTAACCTAATTGAGTAAATCCCAGCTCAACCTCTAACCCCTATAGACACCCAATTTTGTACGGCCCGACACGAATTTGTTAAATTTTTTTATACTCAATTTGCGTGTTCTCATTTTAGTTATTTGGATTTGTTTGAACTTGTTCAGAATCGGTCATGTTTAATTGTATGATTATTATTATTATTATTATTAATTTAATTAATTGAAAAATTACAAATAAATACAAATAAATAAATAAATTATTATTACAATTAAGTAAAAAAAAAGAGAAAACAAACAAAAATACAAAAGAAAAACAAAATCAGCAACAATCAATAGTCGGTAACCACTACCTTACACACTACCTAACCTTCATAGTCCTTGCAACATCCTACAATTTTGTCCTTTATGGAGATTCACAGATTAAAAACCAAGAGCACCCTTTGTCACCAGTCTCCATAGCCTCTGCAATAAAGACAAACCCTCTTTACCCTTGCCTATACCCCTTTAACTCACCTTCAACAAACCACCCATTAGAACACCCATCTCGATCCCAAGCAACAAAAATCACTCAAGCCACTGACCGTTGCACCTAGCCTTTACGCAAACTACACCAGCCTTTCACCCATGCTCATTTCACTATTCCAAAACCCCTATCCTACACCTTCAATCAGCATACCTAGCCTTTGCTCGAAAGCTCCTACACATTTCCTTACACCAAATCCCTAGACTCATTTGACCTAGCATTTTTTTTTTCAAGTTTATTTGAATTGTTTGAATTTTTTTGGATTAATGTTTGAATTCTAGAAATTCTGGAATTTCTAGCTTGAATATTTGAATTTTTTGTTAAATTTTGGGTTTTTTCTAAGTGGATTTGAATTCTGGTAATTTTTGGGTTTTACATGAATTTTTCAATGAGGCTTTGAAGATTTAGACAAGGTTCATGGCAGCTGTAGGTATTGGTGGTGGCCATTTTCTGGGTTCATTCAATTTCCTAGGAAGGTTTAAACTTTCAAGTAACCAGTTGAATTTTTTGACATCGAAATTTGTAAAATTGGTTGGAATTTGGGGGGGAGTTTGAATTTCACAGTTGAACTTTAAAGGGAAAGAGGAAAAAATTTCTGCTAGAGAGAGAAAAAAAGTTTGAAGTTCAAAAGGCTTACAAATTGGCATTTATAATAGAATCAAAATGATAGCGTTTTGGTAAGCCAAGATTTGCGTGAACCCACATATGACCCATGCTCTAACCCGACTTGAAACCCATTCGACTCGTAGGTTTTTTTCTTTGTTTATTTTTTGTTTTTACTTTTTTGTTTGATTTTTTAATTTTATTTTTTAGTTTCATTTTTTAATATTTATTATTTTAAATGGTTGATTGAATTAATGTGGTGAGAAAAGAAAAAGAAAAAATTAGTTTATTTTTGCATGATATTTTTATGAGTTAAATATATTTGCATGACTTTTTTATATCTAATTACATGTTTTTATATTTATTATGTGATTTATTAAATATATTTTGCATAATTACATGATTATATGTAATTGCATGATAATTAATATATTTACATGATATTATATATTATTGCATGATATTTATACTATTGCACTATTTGCATGATAATTTTTATTTATTTTAATTGATTTTTGTTTCCTCAAAATAAAAAAAAAAGGATTTTAAAAATAAATTCATGAGTCTTACCAAACTATTAAAGGATTTGTTTTTATGAATTCTACAAAAATTTAAGAATTTCATAACCAAATTTTTGTGAAAAAAATAATTTACATAAAATCTTACCAACATATTGGAGGATAATCTTTGACAAAAAATCTTACATGCATATTGGAAGATATTTTTAAAAATAAATTATTTTGATAAAAATAGATTGTGAATCTTGGATTATGGAATTACTAAGAGCGTTGCAAATAGCAATATCTATGTAAATTCCTATGTGAGAAAATCTTTTTTAAATTTTATTAATATATTAGAGAATTTAGATAAGAATTTTCGATACCAAGGTTTTAAATTACATTATCACAAATAAAATTTTTTTTTACAAAAAAATTAAAATAAATACGATAATTTAACCTTTTCAGAGTAAGACACTAGTTTCTATGAATACTAATGAGATAAAAAAATTATCTTAAATTACTAGCAAGCTTTTAGAATAATTTTAAAATTAATTTTAAATAATTAAATTATTTGGTAAAATTACAAAGATATTTTATGGCTTGGATAATTTGAAATCAAATTAGTATCATTTTTTAGATAGGTGTTAGGAGGGTACTATAACCTTTCCATGCATAATTGTACTCCTGAACCTAAAATCTAATTTGATGTACTAGAATCTATCATTTAAAGATACTCAAATAAAGTTTGGGTCTTCTATTTAAAGTAGGACAGATTCAGTTAGGTAGTCAATCGTACTAAATAAAAAAATTAGTGGTAACTCTTTAAAGTCTATATCTAGTGATAGGTCTAGAGATCTATACATTTTGACAATCGATCCCAGCTCAATCCCAATTTGCAAAAAAATCACCCTTTATTGGATCGCGATGAATTAAAATTCTTCAAATATGGATTGTTTCGGCATTTACATTAATTAGCACATTTTATAGCAAAAAAATTTTAAATTAAGAAACACAAAAAATGTTGAAACAAAAAAAAAAAAACCAAACAGATGTGCTACATAGACATCTCCATTGGCCTCTTTTTTTTTTAACAAAATTAATTTCATAAAAAGGCATTAAAAATAAAAAACATAAAAATTCAAAAAATAAATTTAAAAGGAAAAAGGAAAAAAGTTCATTGAGGTATATATACACATCCCAATTGAGTTTAAAATATTATTTTTTAAAAATTAAAGCATTAAATAATAATTTGATTAATTAAAAAAAAAAAGAACTTCAAGGTGATATGTCGACATTAAAATTGAATTTAAAATGTTAATATGTTAAATTAATGTATAAAATAATAACTTTATTAATATAATACATATATATAAATATAAAATTAACTAGATAATATATATATATATATATATTATTTATACCACGTCGTGGCTTGGGATAAAACACTTTAAATTAACTTTTGACTCGTCCTTAATTTTTTCTAAAAAAATGACCTGACTTGATTTGATATAGAATTTTTTTACAAAAATGTTCATATCGAATTAAGACCAATAAAAAACTATCGGATATTGATTGTTTTGCTACCAATATTGACCGGCTAATTTTATTGTAAAATTGATCTAATTTTAAAAAAATAAAAAAAGTACGAAAAAAATAAACAAATGGGGTGTTATATGGATATTTGCATTGACATTTTTTTCTTATAAAGTTTATTTAATAAAAATAAATAAATAAATAACAAAAAACAAAAAAAGAGAATCATCCCCTATCGAATTGAGTTAGATTGAAATACATTAGATACGAATTATTTTGATATTTCTATTTATCGACTCTTTTTGTTACAAAATTTATGTAATTTAAAAAACAAAAAAAGAAAGAGAAAAAAATTAAATTGGGGTAGCACGTGGACAACTTCATTGGGTTTTTTAACAAATTCATCTAAATTTTAAAAAATTAAAAAAAGTAGAAGAAAAAGAAACATAAGGTGTCACGTCAATGCCATAAATGAAGGTAAAATAAAAGTCAAAATTAGAAAAATTTATATAATAGATAGATGGATGGATATATGAATTACATCTTATTAATATATAAATAAAGTATTTTGTTAAATTAAGATATTAAATGATAACTTTATTACTATAATAACATATAAATATAAAATAAAATAATTAATTAAAAATATAATTATATATATATATATATACTCAGGGTAAGACAAAAGACCCTAAACCTACCTTTAGCCCAATCTTGATTTTTAAAAACGAAAAACCTCAATCCTATTTTGATTTTTTAAAAATCAACATATAATAGATCAAACTGAATAGAAAACAATGAGATATGGATTTTTTTATCATCCTTACATTTATTAACTTTTTTCCTTACAAAATTAGATCTAATTTAAAAAGTCAATTTTTTTTAAAAAAGAAATAACAAGAAAAAAAGAAAAGAAAAAAAAATCAAATAGGGATGACACATGAATTTATTAAATTAAAGTATCAAATAATAATTTTATTAAAATAATATATATAAATATAAAATTAAATGAGTAATATAACATATATTTACATATACACGAATGGGACAAAGCACTATAAACTCGTATTTGACTTGACTTTAGTTTTTGAAAAAAACTCAACCTAATCTCAAATTAAAAAAACTCACCTATTAGATATAGAAGAATAAAAAATCATCAGATACAAATTGTTTTGTCATATATACCTTTATTGATATTTTAAAAAAAAAATTGTGTACCAATTTCTTTTGGTGCAAAAATTATCTAGTTATATAAAAAAAAAGTGTAAAGGAAAAATGAAATAGGATGCCATGTATACACATTCGTTGTATTTTCTTTTTCAAAAGATAATCTAATTTGAAAAAATAAAAAGAAAAAAAAACTAAAAATAGGGAAAAATAAAAATAAAAAATGCAAAAAGTTGACTTATCATATGACATCAATAATGATGGGCATTTCTTGAAAAATTAATATCATGGATTTTACAAATTCATAAAATTCATAAATTGCAAATTCAAGGAGTTCTATGTAGAAGCATAGACATGGGATCATTATGGATGACATGGCAACAAGTGCAATCTCATTGGCTAAGAGATATGATTGGGACTCTTATATGGCATGATGACATGCCAAAAGAAAGATTAAAAGTCAAAATTTTAAAGTTTGAATTTTCAAGAACTTTTCAAGAAGAGCCAAATATGAGAAGGCTGGAGATTTAAATTTGAATAGGTGCCCCATGATCTTATCAATTGATAGAATTTTAAATCACTTCAAAGAAAAGTCAAAATAACACTTTGATAATGAATTTAGCCAGGATTCAATCTTAATATATTTGAATTTAGAAAAGATTATGTCTAGATACATTTTTTTAGAGAAGTTTCACTTTAATTAAAAACAAAAAGACTTCAAGATCAGAAAAATTCAAGGTTGCCATATTAGATTATGACTCCCTGTAACCATTTTCTATAAATACCTAGTTTTAGGCTTTAGAAGAAAAAAACTAAGGTTTGGGTGGCATTCTAACATGAAGTAGTTCTTATTTTCTTTTTGTTTTCTTATTCTTTGCTTTCCATGTTTTCAAGCTTTTTTTAAGTTATTTTAAGTTTATGCAAAGTTCAATTTAAGTTTTCTTTTAAATTCAAGTTTTATTTCTTTTCAATTCTAGTTTGAAGCTTTCTTAATTCAAGTTCTTGCTTTCTATGCATTTTAAATTCGCTATTATGATTTAAAATTCATTTTTTATGTAAACAAAGTTTTTCACATGTTGATTTTACTTTAAATTGCTGAATTGCTTTTTATCTTTAAAGTTGATTTAGTTTGATGCATTCTAAATTTTATTTTTTTGAATATAACTAAAGGTGCACAATATCAACACTTAGTTCTTTACTTATCACTCTATTGCTTGATTTCAATTCTGTGCAGTTGCACATTTGCACTCATTAAATTTTTGGCTTGAGGATTGAAGAAGAAAATTTAATATTGATACTTATGCACTTTTTTTATATTTAAATTTTTTTTCTCTTGTCATAATCTATTTTTTTCTGTTTTATGTCAAGATTCTATTCATATGAGATCGGGAACCATAGGAACTATGCTGCACCCTACTTAAAGAATTCCTAACCTTAATGGCCATCTATGACCTTAAAGTCTAAACAAGCTACTAGTGGGTCGAATTTAAATGCCTTTAATGTTATAACTTCACATGTAGCTATTCTAGTTAATAAGATAGATTCCATTAGTGCTAACTATGATTCTAATCGTATCCATTCATTCTAGAACCAATATGATGTTTATGGTGGGGATTACTTTAGTAATAGGTGATTTGTAGTTAATAGTCAAACTTTTATTCAAACACCTACACTCAGGTTAAGACAGTTATCATAATTACTTTTGGGACAATAATCAAAGGTAATCTTTTAGTTCAATAACTATGTTTAACCTGACTTATCCTATTGAGCCTTTATACCTTTCACCACCACAATATTCTTATCTTACACAATATTACCCACTATTATCCCAATATCACCCCTCATTTCAAGAAAAGTAACCTTCATTGGAAGAGGTTTTAAACCAAATCCTTTAAAATTAGACCGCCTTCACTTTTGAAAATCAGGTTTAGAATTATATAGCCTCTTTTAAAACCCTTGAGATATAGGTTGAACAGTTAGTAAATACCCTCACCATAAACTTTCAAAAAACTTTACCTAAAAATATCAAATCTAACACATTATGGGAAGGTGAGGAGTATTATAAGAAGCAACCGATAAAGAAAGATAACGATAAGAATAGTAATCATAGTAAGGATAATAGGGGAAGATAATATTTGTCATAACATTTAGATCCGGGGATCTATCGCTAGATATTGACTTTTAGGGAGTCACCACCAATCTTTTTTATCTAGGTGCGATTGACCACCTAAAGAATCTGTCATTTGAGGGAACACCTAAGTTTAAAGGTCTTTAAAAGAATAGATTCAGGTCTACTAACCAGAACAGGGTTCGAGAGTTCGGTTACGTGTGAGGAAGGTTATAGTACCCTCACAACGCCCATCAAAAGATGGTACCAGCTAAAATTTCTGTTATCCAATGAGCCTTAAAATTTTATCGAGTAATTAATTATTGGAAATTATTCTCAATTGACTATAATACTTTTAGCAGAAAATTGAAAAAATTCTCTCACTTAAGAGTATGCAAGAAAAATTACTATTTCACTTGCAAAGGCTCCGTCGTCGAATTATTTAAAGAAAAATCAAAATCAAAATTAAAATAAAAAAGAAAGAAATGATGATTGTTCTTGTGCAGGAAAAATTGATGCTCTCAACTTTTCCCCAAAAATTGATTTTTTGAAATTTATTTTTTAAGGAAAATTGATACTTTCAACTTTTCCCAAAAAAATTTTTTTTTTTTGAAAATTTTGATTTTCAAGGAAAATTGATACTTTTAACTTTTCTTCAAAAATATTTTTGGAAACTTTGATTTTCAAAGAAAATTGATACTTTCAAGGAAAATTGATACTTTCAACTTTTCCCCAAAAATATATATTTTTTATTTTTATTTAAAGAAAATTAAATAATAAAATAAAATAAAAATGAAAATAAAAAAATAAAATAAAGAAAAGTAAAACAAAAATAAAAATAAAATAAAGATAAAAAGAATATTAAATAAACCTAATCTAATAAATAAAAAAAATTCAAAAAAAAAAAACCTGGAGCGGCTCGGTGTATGGCTAATCTCGGTTCGGCTCAAAAAAGAGAAAACAGCTCGGAGAAGCGGCTCGAAACCTTGGCTCGACTCGGTTATCGGCTCAGAGGGGGAGACACGCGCGGGTTAGAAAGCGGGTCGACGCTTGGGTCGGGTTGGATCTCGGCAAAACGCGCGGATCCTCTAGGTCACTTAAGGTAAAAACGACGTCATTTTGGGAGGGTATATAAGGCTCTTTCCTCTGTTTTTTGACAGAAAGCTCTTCCCCTTTCTCTCTCTTCTTCCTTTTTCTCCCGCTCCTCTCTAAACAGCTGAAGAACTCATATTGAAGATTCACCAGATTTTGAGATTTTTCGTCGAAATCTGAGTTTTTCATCGAAAGTTCATCGAAAATTCATCGATTTTTGGGATTCTTTGTCGAAAACTGGGCAGCTCGTCGAAAACTTCAAGGTTGGCCAGAATTTTCACCGAAAAATGTAACTTTCGCTAGAAAATTCAACCGGAATCTGGAATTTTTCAAAAATTCCCAGAAAAAAAATGCCAAAAATCTTCAAAAAATTTTTGCTAATTCCCAGAATCCTTCTAAACCTTTTCTTAGCTTTCTATACGCCTCTTTTCTCTCAAATCAGTAGCTTTGCTCATTGTTTTTTTTTTTTTCTGTGTATCATGTTCTGTTCCAGAGGGTCCTTTTTATAGGGATTGATCAAGAGTTTCTGATCAATCCTAATTCTTCTTTGGACAGGGATTCAATCTTTGAATTCAATCTGGACTCTTCTGATTGAATCTCAATCCAATCTTCAGCCAAGTAAATCAAAAAAAGAAATAAAAAAATGAAAAATACAAAAAATCAAAAGAAAATAAATAAGATAAATCAAAAAAATTAACAGATAATTAAAATTAAATAACAGATAATACATAATCTGATATACATAAATTTTAACAAGAAAAAAATAATAATAAAGATATCTACATATTAATAAATACATAAATACCTAATATATATATAAAATAATATAAATAAAATAAAATAAAAATAGAAATAGAAATAAAATAAAAATGTAAAATACAATAAAAATAAAAATAAAAATAAAAATAAAAATAAGAATAAAAAAATGGACTTACCCATTTGGACCAGGCCCAATTGATTCGGGCCTGGACCAAATTAGGTGTCTACAGCTACCCCTCTTTACACATTTTCTGTGTTTGGTCCAGGCCCAATTGATTCAGGCCTGAACCAAATTGGGTGTCTACAGCTGCCCCTCTTTGCACATTTTCTGTGAAACAGAAATTGTGCAAAGACGTAGACACCCAATCAAGACTCAACTCGACCTTTTTACTTTTCATTTTTTTTTTGTTTTTTTTTTTTTTTTGTTTTTGATCAAAGCTCCTCTAAACAGAGGCTCAACGACTTTGAAAAGTAAATGGCTCCTCTAATCAGAGGCTCAATGACTTTGAAAAAATAAATTGCTCCTCTAAACAGAGGCACCACGACTTTGGAAAGTAAATTGCTCCTCTAAACAAAGGCACCACAACTTTGAAAAAGTAAATTGCTCCTCTAAACAGAGGCACCATGACTTTTGAAATGTAAATTGCTCCTCTAAACAGAGGCACCACGACTTTGAAAAAGTAAATTGCTCCTCTAAACAGAGGTACCACGACTTTGGAAAAGTAAATTGCTCCTTGACAATCATGTCCAAAGGAGTTGAAAGTTGTGTTTGAAGGAATTTCAGGAGATTATGCCCAAAGGTCTTATAAGTCAACCCTGATACCAAAAGACATCCTATTTCAAGGATTAGGAACTTACCTAACAAGCTTTTTCTTTTTCAATTTTGCAAAATATCTTCATATCTACTTTCTCTATGTGGGATGTTGGAACACCCTTGCTTCTTGAATTTATACACTATACTTTCCTGAAAGTAGTGTATGCTATGCAAATGTATATGAATTTTAATGCATGCTATGCAAATTTTGGCCAATTAATTCCTGTTCAATATATGGTACTCAAGTTTCTTAAGCTTTTTCTTGGGCTTCAAGCCTTTTGATTCTTCAAAGATCCAATTACACTGCTCTTCTAAGATCGAACCAGTGTAGCTCTTAATTGTCTCTTCCACTCACATTTTTCCTGTAAAAAATCTCTTTCCAGATTCAATGTCCTAATCAGGAGTTAAACATCTCGATTCTACCTTTTTCACTTTTGACTTATTCAATGTAATGTAAAAATCTTTCATGTTGTTATTCATTCATCTATCATTATTTCAAACTCAAAAAGTAAGAATGCATTTGCACATTTCTTCAATGGTGGGGTATTAAGAAGAAAAGAATCTGAATGTTGAGAAATAGTTATAAGAAAAAAAAGACACAATGAATGAAATAGAATGTCTCTTATTAACAAAATGTTGTCAAACTTTGGCCAAGAAAAAATTACAAGGATAGGCATGGGGACAACGCCCAAAATGAACAATCAGATAATCATGATAACGCATCTCAAAGTTTTTTTTGAAAACCCAATCCTCCGATGTATTTAACAACTTGGAACTTTTCTGAATTTGCTAGCCTCCATATCAGCGGACTTTTAAATTCGATGCTGTATTCTCCTTATCTAAGCTGTCTTTTCAGGTTTTCAACTTAGACAAACCCCCTACGACTTAAACCGCCCTTTTAGGGTTTTCATCTTGAGTCCTCCTTTTTCACTTTTTTCTTTTTTATTTTTCATTTTTTTCATTTTTTTCATTTTTTCCATTTTTTCATTTTTTCATTTTTTCATCATTTTTTTCATTTTTTTCATTTTTTAAGCATAGTATTTCTTCATAGCATCAGAATTTATAGGATGGGGTAAATCATTTCCATCCATCTCAGTCAGTATCAGTGCTCCACTCGAAAAAACCCATCTCACCACATACGGTTCTTCTCAATTCGGAGTCCATTTTTCTCTACTATCGTGTTGGATTGGGAGAATTCTTTTCAAGACCAACTCTCCTTTTCGAAAGCAACGGGGTCAAATTTTCTTATCATGAACCCTCATCATTCTTCTTTGATACAGCTGACCATGGCACAGTGCAGTCAATCTCTTTTCTTCTATGAAATTTAACTGCTCATAACGTTCTTGAATCCATTCGACTTCTTCTAACTCTACTTCTTTTAAAACTCTCAAAAAGAAGATCTTTACTTCCACTGGTAGTACAACTTCCATCCCATAAACCAAAGAAAATGGAGTTGTCCCAGTAGAGGTGCGAACTGACGTTCGATATGCATGTAATGTAAATGGTAACTTCTCATGCCAATCTTTGTAAGTCTCAGTCATTTTTTCCAAAATCCTCTTTATGTTCTTATTGGCTGCCTCAACTGCCCCATTCATTTTTGGATGGTATTGTGCCGAGTTATGATGCTTGATCTTGTATTGAACACATACTTCTTGCATCATCTTACTATTTAGATTCTTGACATTGTCTGAAATAATTCTCTCTGAAAGTTCATATCTACAGATGATCTCCTTTTTTATGAACTTACAAACCACAAAGCGTGTCACATTTGCATATGATGCTGCCTCTACCCATTTTGTGAAGTAATCTATCATCACAAAAATGAATCTATGCCCGTTAGAAGCTTTTGGAGAGATTGGACCAATGACATCTATACCCCACATTGAGAATGGCCATGGTGGTGCCATAACATGTAAAGCAGATGGCGGAGCATAGATCTTATCAGCATATATCTGGCATTTATGGCATTTACGAGCATAATCAATACAATCACTCTCCTTCGTCAACCAGTAATATCTTGCTCTTATGATCTGCCTTGCCATCATATGTTCACTAGTATGTGCCTCACATATTCCATCATGCACCTGTTCAATGATTTTCTTCGCTTCAGTCTCATTTATGCACCTCAATAATACTTGATCTTTGCTTCTTTTGTACAGGACATTTTCATACAAGAAGAAGCTCATAGCCAATCTTCGGATGACCCTTTTATCATTTTTTGTTGCTTGAACTGGATACTGCTGATCCTTGACATACTGTAAGATGTCATAATATCAGGGCTTTCCATCTTTTTCTTCCTCTACATTAAAACAATAAGCTGGTATATCTTTAACATCTAACTTGATGGGCAGAATGTCGGTATTATCATTAATTCGAATCATCGCAGCCAGAATAGCAATGCGTCAGCAATCAAATTCTCTTCTCGGGGTAAGTGATCAAACTGGATATCTTCAAATTATTTCAGCAACTCTAGAATATACTTATGATACGGAATGAGTTTTGAATCTCTCGTCTCTCATTCTTCTTTCAACTGATATATGACTAGAACTGAGTCTCTAAACACTTTCAGTACTTTCACTCTTCTATCTATAGCAGCTTGCAAGCCCATGACACATGCCTCATATTCAGCGATATTATTTATGCAATTAAAATTTAACCTAGCTATTACAAGACAGTATTGTTCTTCTGAAAAAATCAGAATTACCTCAATTCCATGCCCTAAGGCATTAGCAGCTCCATCAAAGTACATTTTCCAACATTTTCTTACATGCTCCCCTTCCTCCGATTGGGAAATAGTCATTAAGTCTTCGTCAGGAAATTTCAGCTTCATTGGCTCATATTCTTTAGTAGCACGATCTGCAAGGAATTCTGCTATAACGCCCCCTTTTATTGCTTTTTGGCTCACGTATATGATATCGTATTTCGAGAGCATTACTTGCCATCTAGCGATTCTCTCAGACAAAGAAAGCTTCTCAAAGATATACTTAATTGGATCGAGTTTTGCTATGAGCCATGTAGTATGATAGAGCATATACTGTCTGAGTCTTTTGGCAGTCCACGCTAATGCACAACATATTTTTTCCAATGAAGAATACTTGGATTCATATTCTGTGAACTTTTTACTTAGATAGTAAATAGCTCTCTCCTTTCGGCTAATCTCGTCTTGCTACCCTAGCACACATCCCATTGAACTTTCACATACAGTTAAGTATAAGATTAAAGGTTTCCCTGGAACAAGTGGCACCAATACCGGAGGGTTCGATAAATATTGCTTAATTTTATCAAACGCCTCTTGACATTCTTCATTCCATTTTTCAGGATTATCTTTATGGAGAAGCTTAAATATGGGATCACATTTGTAAGTAAGCTGAAAGATAAATCGAGAAATGTAGTTCAATCTCCCCAGAAAACCTCAAACTTCTTTTGGTGTGCTGGGAGGTGATAAATTCTGGATGGCCTGTATCTTATCGGGATCGACTTCAATTTCTCTTTCACTGACCACAAAGCCTAGCAACTTCCCTGACTTTACCCCAAAGGTGCACTTGGCTGAGTTTAATTTGAGCTGAAACTTTTTTAACCTTTCAAATAACTTTCTGAGACTAGTAACATGATCTTCATCCTCACAAGACTTTGCAATCATATCGTCTACATACACCTCAATCTCTTTGTGCATCATGTCATAGAAGAGTGTTACCATGGCCCTTTGATATGTTGCCCCAGCATTCTTTAACCCAAAAGGCATGACTTTGTAACAAAAGATTCCTCACATGGTCACAAAAGTAATCTTTTTCATATCATCTGCAACCATTTTTATTTGGTTATACCTCAAAAAACCATCCATAAAGGAGAAAATCGAATGCTTAGCCGTGTTGTCTACCAGTGTGTCGATATGAGGTAAAAGAAAGTTGTCATTTGGTCTAGCCTTATTCAAGTCCCGATAGTCTACACACATTCATACTTTTCCATCTTTCTTAAAAATTAGGACTATATTGGCTACCAATTCTGGATACTTAGCCACTTGTAGAAAACCTACATCAAATTATTTCTTCACCTCATCTTTAATCTTTAGTAGCATTTCGGGCTTCATCCGTCTCAGTTTCTGTTGAATTGGCTTACATTCTGACTTTAAAGGTAACCTATGCTCCACTATTTCTGTGCTTAGCCCTGGCATATCCTGGTAAGACCAAGCAAATATATCTACAAATTCTTAAAGTAAGTCTGCCAATCATTGTCTATCTCCAGATGAAAGTGAAGTGCCCATTCTGACCTCTTTTTTATTTTTTTCATCTCTCAGATTCACTAAGTCCACTACCTCTTGATGAGGCTCAATTGGCTTATTCTCTTGTTCAATCATCCTCATTAGGTCCGAAAGCACAACATATTTTTCAGAATTTTCTTCATTGTCAAGTTCATCAGTGTTAATTGAATTCTCAAAGCTAACCTCTTGATTGTTATCATGATTATCTTCATGTTCATTTAAAGACCTGAAAATTGAATGAAATGGGATATGTTGGCAAGATGTGCTTGGAAAGATGGAAATAATGAAGACACAAGAAAAAATGAATGAAATTGCATCCTTCTTATTTTTATTAGAAATAATAAAAGACAAATGGCCCAAATAAAAAAAGATCACCCCATAGCCTTGGGCAATAGCTATTGAGATGTTACAATTACATTGTATCAAAATCAAAAGTTAAAGGCATTTTGATGGCACTCCAATTATTGAGCTCAAAATCTGGTGGACAAAGGCGAACCCACTCCTATCTATTAAGCCCTACTTCATCTTCAACAGCATTAATAGCTAACTGGGTAAAAGTGTCTTCCACATTTTTTCTTACATCTGGGTACATGAATCCTCTAGGTCTGAAGGTTTCATACAAGTGTGGAATAAACATCAGTCTTGCTGTCCTCCTTGATGGCTTTCTTTTGACTTCTCACTCTGTCATCTCATAGCTTAGGCCTACTGTCATGAGCCAACCTTGTATAAGGCCATGACCGGGACTTAGGTTGCCATGAGCCACCCATGTATAGGGCCATGGCCGGGTAGACCCCTTGTGTTAGGAAAAGTGTCCCCATTTCAAACATTGTAACGGTTACTGGTAGCATAGCTCTAAAATCTCTAAGGCTCTTTAGGGGGGGTGAGCCGGCAGGGTATTGTTGGGCTGTCTCACTGGGTGCTATGCGAGCTTAGGCCACCCACCATGGGCTGCCCCCCTGGCCCTGGTGATGGTGGGAGGTCCCGATGTATGATTCCTGATTTTAATAAAATTCACCTCGATTGAATGCCCGATTGTTGCCTCGATGCGTTTCTTTTCTTTCTCGATGTGAATGTGCCTTGTTGTGTGTATGGATGAGATTGATATTGATATATTATGCCTTATTGGGAATGCTTGAGACTAACCATGGTTTATGGTTATTTGTTCAGATCTCGATCTATTGAGGGCTGACTTGGGTGGAAGCGTCCATTCAAGTGCCTCGCGGGCTAGTGCTTGTTGAGAGAAAGCTTAGTCCGTGACACGTGGTATCAGAGCACGGTTGAGAAGTGCTAGAGAAATGGATGAGATGGCCACAAGTGGTGGACCGGATCATCGGCAGAGAATTGAAGAACTTGAGGCCACGGTGGCCGCAATGAAAACTCATATGGTAACAAAAGACCGAGTGAGGGAGATCGAGACAACCCAGCGAGAGTTGTCCGATACTCTCCACAATGTGAGCGAAGAGGCTAGAGATGCCTTGAACATTCTCCACAAGGAGTTTGAGGAGCTCAGGGCCCAGATGAGCATCCTACAAATGGCGGTGGCCAGTTCGGGTTCAAGCTCGACGGACAGGGGACAAAGGCCCAAAGTATCGGAGCCTCGGTGCTATGAGGGGGCAAGGGATGCTAAGGAACTTGAGAATTTCCTGTTCGACATGGAACAATACTTTCGAGCTGTACACACAAGTTCAGAGGAAGACAAGGTGACAATGGCATCGATGTATCTCGTAGGGGATGCCAAGTTGTGGTGGCGCTCCAAGTTTATCGATGACGAGTGCCCGATTAAGACCTGGACGGATCTGAAGCATGAACTGAAAAACC
Organism: Durio zibethinus; assembly: GCF_047325235.1. NCBI lineage: Eukaryota > Viridiplantae > Streptophyta > Magnoliopsida > Malvales > Malvaceae > Durio > Durio zibethinus. The sequence goes on from NC_143182.1 coordinate 19,057,676, forward strand.
AATTTTTTCCAGAGAATGTGGATTATATGGCTCGAAGGAGACTTCGAGAGTTGGTGCAAACCGGAACGGTGCGAGAGTTCGTGAGGAACTTTTCTACCCTGATGCTAGATATTAGGGACATGTCCGAAAAGGACAAGTTATTCCATTTTATTGAGGGCCTCAAGCCGTGGGCGAGGACAGAGCTACAGAGGCAAAGAGTGCAAGATGTGACGACGGCCATGGCTGCAGCGGAACGTCTTCATGATTTTAATGATGGTTCGTTAAAACGGAAGAACCCTCCACCAACTGGCAGTAGCTCTAATCTTGGGAGTGGAGGAAAGATAACTAGGTTGGATCGACCCTTCAGTTGGGGATCAGACAGGAGGTCCTTTGGGCGAGATAGCACCCAGCCTAGGACAAACAACGCAGGGATCTTCAAGTCTAGGCAACCGCTTGCTTGCTTTCTTTGCAAGGGGCCGCATCGAGTGGCTGAGTGCCCGCACCGAGGAGCCCTTAATGCCTTAAGGACCTCATCCCAAGAGTCTGCAAAAGCGCCCGAGAGCGTTGAAGAAGCTGAAGAGGAGCCAGCCAGGATGGGCTCAATAAGGTTCCTCAGTGCCCTTCACACCCAATTGAACACTATAAAGAAAGAGCAAAGCAGAGGCTTGATGTACGTGAACTTGACGATCAATGGGAAAGCCACCAAGGCCATGGTGGATACAGGTGCAACCGACACTTTCATCACACCAGAAGAAGCAAAAAGGTGTGGTCTTCAGATTAGTAAAGACTGTGGGCGAATGAAGGCGATCAATTCGCCAGCCTTTGCAATCAGTGGAAGCTCGAAAAGTGTGACAACCCAATTGGGGCCATGGGAAGGGAAGGTAGACTTCACAGTCTCCCCCATGGATAACTTTGATGTCGTTCTAGGATTGGACTTCATGACGTTGGCTCAGGTGATCCCTATCCCCGCTGCTAGTTGCTTGTTGTTCTTAGGAGAACACCCATGTGTGGTGCCAGCCAATATCTTGCCAAAGAGTGGGAAGAAAATGATTTCGGCTTTGCAATTCAAGAAAGGGGTAAAGAGAGGGGAACCCTCTTTTGTGGCCATGCCAATCTACAAAGAAGGGTCGAAAGTAGAACCAATACCCAATGGCGTGAAGAAAGTGTTAGAAGAATTCAGAGAGGTGATGCCAGAGATGTTGCCCAAGGTTCTACCCCCTCGACGAGCAGTGGACCACGAAATTGAGCTACTCCCAGGGGCAAAACCCCCTGCTAGAGCCCCCTATCGCATGGCCCCGCCAGAGTTGGCCGAGCTGAGAAAACAGTTGGATGAGCTTCTACAAGCCGGGTTCATTCGACCATCAAAGGCTCCTTTTGGAGCGCCAGTGCTATTCCAGAAAAAGCATGATGGGAGCTTGCGCTTATGTGTCGACTACAGGGCTTTGAACAAAGTCACCGTAAGAAACAAATATCCTATCTCGCTTATAGCAGACTTGTTTGATCAATTGAGCGGGGCCAAGTACTTCTCCAAACTGGACCTCAGATCGGGATACCATCAGGTCAGAATCCTCGAGGGAGATGAGCCGAAGACCACCTGTGTGACACGGTATGGTGCATTTGAATTCCTTGTTATGCCTTTTGGACTAACCAATGCTCCTGCCACATTTTGTACATTGATGAATCAGGTGTTTCATGACTACCTAGACAAGTTTGTAGTCATTTATTTAGACGATATAGTGGTATATAGCTCCACGTTGGAAGAACATCAAGAACACCTGCGCCAGGTATTTCAAAGGTTACAGGACCACCAGTTATATGTAAAAAGGGAGAAGTGTGCATTCGCTCAGACCCAAATCCATTTTCTCGGTCACATTGTCGAACGTGGCCACATCCGAATGGACATGGAAAAAGTCAGGGCCATCAAAGAGTGGACGATACCGAAGAATGTTAGTGAGCTCCGCTCCTTTTTGGGACTAGCCAACTATTATAGAAGGTTTGTGGAAGGGTACTCTCGTAAGACCACGGCCCTCACGGAGCTACTGAAGAAGGAACATAAATGGTGTTGGACGAACGAGTGCCAGGAGGCCTTTGAGGGATTGAAGGATGCTATTATGAAGGATCCCATCTTAGCTCTCCCCGATATTGGAAAACCTTTTGAAGTCCAGACGGATGCATCGGATTTTGCTATTGGAGGTGTGCTTTTACAACAACATCACCCGGTAGCATTCGAAAGTAGGAAGCTGAGTGAAGCTGAAAGGAAATACACAGCCCAGGAGAAAGAGCTCCTTGCGGTGGTTCATTGCTTGAGGACTTGGCGGCATTACTTGTTGGGTGCGCACTTTGTCGTGAAGACAGACAACACAGCCGTTAGCCACTTCCTTTACCCAACCAAGACTCACGGTGAAACAAGCTAGGTGGCAGGAATTTTTAGCTGAGTTCGACTTTTATTTTGAACATACCGCGGGAAAGACTAATCAAGTGGCGGATGCCCTGAGCAGACGGCCAGAGTTAGCGGCCCTCAGAAGAATGGCCCCAATGGTGGCTAGCAGAGCCACTACAGACATCCATAAGTTGATTGGAGATCATTTAGGGAAAGACCCGCAAGCCTGTGCCATTTTGAAGCTAGTGGAAGAAGGGAAGTCCAAACATTTCTGGAAAGAAAATGGGGTCTTGTGGATCAAGGGACCTCGAGTCTTTGTGCCAAGAGCAGGAGGTCTGAGACAGATGCTAATGAGGGAGTGTCATGACACCCCATGGGCGGGACATCCGGGCTGGCAACGCACGTTGGCGTTATTGAAACAAGGATATTATTGGCCTCAAATGCGACAAGATGTGATGGAATATACGAAGACTTGCCTCATTTGCCAACAAGACAAAATCGAGAAGAGGAAACCTGCAGGTATGCTTGAACCTTTATCGGTACTTACCAAACCGTGGGAAAGCATCTCCCTCGATTTCATCTCGAGCCTACCCAAGGTTGGCGGTCTTGGAGCTATCTTGGTGGTGATTGATCGGTTCTCTAAGTATGCCACATTCATTCCTGCTCCCAAGTACTGTACAGCGGAGGACACAGCTCGACTATTGTTCAAACATGTGGTCAAGTATTGGGGCCTCCCCCAAAACATTGTCAGTGATAGAGATCCTAGATTCACGGGGTCCTTTTGGAGAGAACTTTTCAAGATTTTGGGGTCCCAACTCAACATCTCCTCGAGCTATCACCCTCAAACTGATGGCCAAACAGAGCGGTTCAATGGATTGTTAGAGGAATACTTGAGGCATTTTGTCCACGCCAACCAAAAGAACTGGCCCTCATTATTGGACGTTGCTCAACTCTGTTTTAATTCCAACAAAAGCTCTTCCACCAACAAGAGCCCATTTGAGGTGATCACCGGACAATTACCAAGGCTACCCCACACTTCCTTGGAACAATATGGAGGAAAGAATCCCAGAGCATTCAACCTCAGCAAGGAGTGGAAACAAAACACGGAGATCGCACAAGCCTACTTAGAGAAAGCGTCAAAACGGATGAAGAAATGGGTAGACAAGGGTCGTAGAGCTCAACAATTTCAAGTTGGGGATTTGGTTCTTGTTCGATTAGTCCCTGAACAAACCAGGTTCTTGAGGAAGAGAGATCGTAGATTGGTGCGCAAGTACGAAGGTCCAGTAAGGGTCCTTTCCAAAGTGGGGAATGCTTCCTACAAAATCGACCCTCCAAAGTGGATGAAGGTGCACCCAGTATTTCATGTGAGCAACTTGAAGCCATTCCATGCAGATCCTACAGATGCTGGTCGAAGAGAGCCAACCAGAGCAGCCATCACCATGAAACCACCCTCAGAGCGTCAAGTCCAAGAGATCTTAGCTGACAGGGAAACCAAGATATCTCGAAGACTAGTTCGGGAGTACTTAGTAAAGTAGGAGGGACTAGGCCTAGAAAAAACCAGCTGGGAGAGAGAGCATGACCTCCAGAGATTTCAAAGGAAGATCGAAGAATTTCAAGCCAGCAAGTCGACGAGGACGTCGTTAGAATAGGTGGGGGAGGATGTCATGAGCCAACCTTGTATAAGGCCATGACCGGGACTTAGGTTGCCATGAGCCACCCATGTATAGGGCCATGGCCGGGTAGACCCCTTGTGTTAGGAAAAGTGTTCCCATTTCAAACATTGTAACGGTTACTGGTAGCATAGCTCTAAAATCTCTAAGGCTCTTTGGGGGGGGTGAGCCGGCAGGATATTGTTGGGCTGTCTCACCGGGTGCTATGCGAGCTTAGGCCACCCACCATGGGCTGCCCCCTGGTCCTGGTGATGGTGGGAGGTCCCAATGTATGATTCTCGATTTTAATGAAATTCACCTCGATTGAATACCCGATTGTTGCCTCGATGCGTTTCTTTTCTTTCTCGATGTGAATGTACCTTGTTGTGTGTATGGATGAGATTGATATTGATATATTGTGCCTTATTGGGAATGCTTGAGACTAACCATGGTTTATGGTTATTTGTTCAGATCTCGATCTATTGAGGGCTGACTTGGGTGGAAGCGTCCATTCAAGTGCCTCGCGGGCTAGTGCTTGTTGAGAGAAAGCTTAGTCCGTGACACCTACCCTGTCGTTATTTTCTATTATTGTCGGAGGTTTTTTAATTCCCTGTAAGTTTTTGCCCAGCCCCAATCCCGGGTACCAACCCTTGTTGATGACTTGGCTCACCATTATCTTTGAAAAAGGCTGATTTTGAAATCTTTCACCTACAGAATTGACCAATTCAAAAGATCTATAGGAGCATTCCAATGCTTCTTCAGCAGTCTCTACGTATGGAGTGTTCAATGGTTGGGTCACTAACATGTCTTCCTCCTTAACTACCACTACTAATTGACCTTCCACATTGAACTTGATCTTCTGATGTAAAGTAGAAGGCACAGCTCCTGCCATATGAATCCACGGTCTTTCTAACAAATAGCTGTAAGATGGAGAGATATCCATCACTTGAAATTTTATATTGAAGGTGTATGGCCCAATTTGTAAGGGCATCTCAATATCCCCCAAGACTTCTCTTCTGGTCTCATCAAAGGCTCTCACAATCATTTGACTATCCTTCATATGAGAGTAATCAATAGGTAGCCTTACCAAAGTTGACATAGGCATGACATTGATAGCAAAGCCATTATCGATAAGGACTTTGACTATAATATGGCTCTTGCATTTGACTGTGATATGCAGAGCCTTGGCATTTCCTTTTCCCTCTAAAAGAATCTCATCATCGTTGAATGAAATATGATTTGGCATAACTAGGTTTCCAGCCAGGTGGTTCACATATTCAACTGACACGTTATGTGCCACGTATGCCTGATTCAACACTTTCAACAGGGCATTTCGGTGTGGCTTTGAGATCAACAGCAGTGATAATAATGAGATTCGAGCTGGCATTTTATTCAACTGTTCCACAACAGAATACTCACTATGTTTTACCAGCTTCAAGAATTCATAAACCTTTCTTTCTGATACTGGCTTCGATTGATCTTCTTCAGGTTCTATCTCAGGATTATTTCATCTTTCTCTTTCTTTAGCTTTCTCTCTTCTAGTCTTCTCTAACATTTCTGGAGTGTAACATCTCCCACTTTGAGTAATGCCTCATACACCAATTATATTGGAAGCATCGGCTTTGGAAACCTCTTCTTTCTGCCCCTGAACTACAGTGTTACACCCATATCTCTAGGGTATAGCTTTATCATCTTTGTATGAAAAAAGAGTCGGGACTTTAAAAGTTACTGCCTGGAGAAGAGTTTATCTATGACTGACTTTGGTTTGTTCCCACACTGAATTGTCACTAGTTTTGGAAACAACTTTACAGGCCTATCAGTCATGTACACTTCAGCATTCTTCAAGCCTTTTATTTCTTCATAAATCTTCATTTGATGTGAATCCAAAAGTTTTTGCACCTCTTGGTAAAACTGCTCACAGGTCTCAATGGAATGGCCCATTGCCCCACTATGATACTTACAATTGGTGCCAGCTATATATACTTCATGATAGCTATGTGGACTTACCAGTTGTATCATGTCTACTCTTCATAAAATATCGAACAGTTGGCCGAGAGGTGTCTTAATATCTGTCATTTTCTTCTTCACATGGCGCTTCTGCTCTTCACCTATAGCATTCACATTATGATTCGACAAAGGATTGCCACTAACATTCGACGCAGTCATCCCTCTAGTATCAAAACAAATCATCCCATCCTTGATCAATCGTTGCATTTTGTGTTTCAGGGTAGTGCAATTTTTGGTAGAGTGACCAGCAATCCCATAATGGTAGTCACAATGGACGGTGGGATCATACCACTTGGGGTAAGGTGGTTTGAGGGGTTTCAATTTACTTGGAGCAATCAAATGATTGTTGTAGAGCTCCTTATATAATTTCGAATAGGTCATCAGAATTGGGTCAAAAACAGGTTTCTCACGAGTGGTTCGTTGCTCCCACGAGCCACCAATAGGGTTAGTTGGGCGATTTTAGGGTCTTGGGGTAGGTTGAATGTTAGGACTGTACATGGTATTTTGGGGTCTATGAGGGGTTTGATATGTTTGGGGATATGGTGGTTGTGTAAATTGTTGGTATGGGTGAAAAGAAGTGTTATTTACAGCGAGGTGATATGGCAGATATTCTGGTGGTGGGTAGGGTGAATAACCTCTAAGTTACTGTGTATCAAAGCTCACAGCCTGAGCTTCAGTTTTTTTTTTCTTCAGGACTTTTTTGCTAGATGCTTCATTTTTTTCTAGCTTGCCATTCTTGATGGCACTCTCAATGATTTCTCTCGAGATTACCATATCAGTAAAATTTTTCGTTACATTTCCTATCATTTTTTCATAATATGAAGGTTTTAAAGTGCTAACAAATAGCACTGTAGTTTCTTTCTCGGTCAAAAGAGGTTGTACCTGAGAAGTAACATCCCTCCACTTCTAGGCATACTCTTTAAAAGACTTATTTGCCTTTTTCTCCAGATTCTGTAAAGATAAATAATTAGGGGCCAAATCGATGATATGTCGATATTGACTGATAAAGTCATGTGGCATATCGCTCCAAGAGTGAATGCGAGTTCTATCCAGCTGAACATACCATCTAGCTGCAGAGCCAATAAGACTGTTTTGGAAAACATGCATCAAGAGTTTTTCATCATGCGCATGAGCTGCCATCTTCCTGCAATACATGGTGATGTGGGTTTTAGGGCATTTTGTACCGTCAAATTTTTTAAATTTCGGTATTTTAAACTTATGAGGAATAACCACATCAGGAACTAGGCAGAGTCCAGTAGCATCAACTGACCCATAAAAGCTAAATTCTTCCATAGCCCACAGCCTTTGCTCTAGCATGCTAATCTTGGAGCTTTCCTGAACTTCCACTCTTATCTTTTCTTTTTCCTTCTCCTTTAAATCATCTAAATCAGGAATTGGTTTTGCTGCCTTTTCAGTGAAGACAGAATTTACATAACTATTATACTGCTTTGGGTTGGAAGTTGATGGCATTCCAGGATATGTTGGATATACGAAATGTTGTGGCGGGACCTCTTGAGCAGATTGGGCTTGAGGTGGGCCGAAACCTGAAAGATATAAAGGGTCAGCCACTTCTTGTAATGGGGGAACTTGCTGGCTTGTATTTTTTTCAACTTCTTTTCTTTTATTCATATTATTAAGAGCCTCTAGAATTTTGCTTAGCTCACTTTCAATCTTCTCCTGTGTTTTTTCTATCTTTTCAAATCTATGAGAATTTTTCTGCTTCATTTACCTCGTTCTGGATCTTATGTTCTATCGATAGGTAGGGTTTTCGCTAGATGGAGCTATTCTGGAACCTTGAGTATCATATCTTAAAATTAGTAAATTTGTATGATCATCACATGGTTACTTTGTTAAGTATAATGAATGAGAATGCAATGAATGAAAAATGCATGTATGCAAAGAACATTTGCCTTAAAATGGTATTCAACTAAAAAAATTTCATTTATTCCAAAAAAACTTTGATCTACATAGCCATAAAATTGTTTGATCTATTCATATTGGGCCTTGGCTTCTTCTATGAAGTTCAATAGACGCTGTCCATGTTCTCCTACTGGGGTCACCATTTGTCTCACTACCTCTGCCTCTTCCACCATCTCTCTTGCCTTACATACCCCTTTATGGATTTGGGTTGTTAAGTGCTTAATGTATTTCTGCCTTCCTAAGTTTTCTCTTTTACCACACCAGACTTGGTATGATAATTCTCTATGTTCTCTAACCAATGCAGCGATGTGGTCTCTTTGTTCATCCAACTTTTAACTTAGCTTGCTCAAATAACTATTTAGCATGTTAATTTTTGCCTGTGCTTTGGTGCTTTCTTCTTCTAATTCAGTGTACTCTTGCTTCAATCTTGTATTTTTCTCAGTCAGCTCGATAATAGTTATCTCTTTGGCTCTTTCTCTCACACATATCCTCTTATGCTCCTGGTGTAACTTTGCTAGATCTTCAGTAGCTATATCACGTTCTCTAGCAATCTTATGAACTTTAACTTCATAACTTTCGGCTCTACCTTTCCACTGGGTTTTTTCTTCTTGAAGTTCCTGAATCTCTTTCTTTAACTTGATCTTCTCAAACTCAAATTCTTTTGTTGCCAGCTCTAACTTTGATGGTGTCTCTTCAAGTTTTTCTTCTGTTGGTGGTTGAGAGATTTCATAAGTGAATACCATTTCTTGTCTCCTCTTTGTTCTCTAAACCAAGTAACCTGGGGTGACTTTTTCAGTGAATGGTCCAGGACTCACTCTTTGGGGATTTTTCCATGCTTTAATCATCTCATTCATTTTTTGAAATGTTTTAGGCTCACTGTAAGAGAAATCTAAATGATGGAGCTCATAAGTCATAGGAATAAACTGTTCTCCCCCTAATTGCCTTCTCACTATGAGTGGTGCATAATTCGTCACTCCCATAAACCCAAAAGTGGAACCACTGTATTATCCCCACATTGGTATAACATAGGCTCACGATTCATCCATGGGGCCAACCATCTCATCTTGGCGCTTTCCAACTTTTGTAAGAAAGTTATCCATTCTTGTTTAGACTTTCACTTTGACCACCCACTTTCACAGAATTTCTTGATCGAAAAATGATTACGGATATAAAGTTTCGAGAAAGCACCATTTCCTTGTTCAAAATGGCTTTTCATCCACAAGTGCAATAACTGTATGCATCTTATGAAGCGTCCTCCATTCCGACGACAATAACTCAAAGATCTGATAGTCTCTGCTAATATTACCATTGAAAGATTACAGCCATTGATCACACTTTCGAAGAAATCAACCACCGCTATCTCAATATGTCCTAAAACCTTTGGAAAGATCACTAGTCCGTATATAGCCAAGGTAAATATGTCTAACCCCCGTTCTTCATTGGCATGTTGCATCAAAAACTCATGAAAGAACTTTCAAGGTAGGCAAACCTGTTCTTGTTTCTTCTTTGTATGAGAATCCATAACTTTCTTGTCTATCCCCATGAGTTGAGCCAGACTTTTATGAAATCCTGACTTATGCTTTTTGACATATATCTTGTCAGGAGTCTTGAAATGTAAGCTCAACAAGATCGAATATTCTTTGATGGTGAGAGTCATATCAGCTTCATTAAAGATGAAACATCTGTATGCAGGATCTCAAAATTATGTTACAGCTCTAATTAGTTGATCATTAACAACCACTGCTAGAAGGTGTGCTATATGCTCATGTTTCTGGCAAAATTGCTCTTGTCTTGACGGACTCATCTTCTTTCAGATATCAACCAAATCCTCTAAATTGTTTTATTTGAAGAGGATAGATGTTTCTTGAGATAGAGTAGAATCATACCCAATTGGCAAGCAATCTTTCATCTTCAGTTGAGTCTTTTTTGACTGGGCCCTTACTTCATTGGGTGTCTCACGGGGTGCTAATACTGATGAAGAACAAACTAAGCGTTCATTGGCGTCCATGAAAAAATTTGTTGAAGACCGTTTTTTCAAGCAAATGTTCTTTATGCAACTTTATGATATGTGTATGAACCAATGCAAAAGAATAAGAAAACGGTTAGTATACCCAGAAAAAGAATAAATAACTAAGTAAATTTAAACATCACACAAAGTAAAAGGGATGAATCCTATGCTTTTGGTCAATTCTAAAAGGGAAGAGTGATGGCTCTATCTATAGGTTAGGCACTCTTAAGGTTCACTATATGCAGTTTTAAGGTCAAAGTCTAAAGGTCCTCAAATTATTCCTTACATCTTTGTCCATTACAGACTAGTAAGGCACCCTAATCCTTACCTATTATAGGTTACAAGCGAAAAATGTTCAATTTGAGTGGGAGTATTTCGCTAGCCACTGCGGAGGTATTAGACCTCATGAAAGCAATAGGTACTTTACTCCCTCTTAGAGGGACGGAGCTCGGGTGTAGAGCTCATGTTATGCACATGCACATGAATGACATAATTAACAAGGTAAATAAAACATGAATGAATAATAACACATATATACAAAAAGGTTCAATTTTATTAGGCTTCTGGATAACACAAATTATTTGCTGGCCTGACTCTCAAATTCTCTAGTAGAGTCGCCAAGCTATCATAACGTCTAGATCCGGGAATCTATTACTAGACATTGACTTTTAGGGAGTCACCACCAATCTTTTTTATCTAGGTGCGATTGGCCACCTGAAGAATCTGTCCTTTGAGGGAACACCTAAGTTTAAGGGTCCCTAAAAGAATAAGTTCAGGTCTACTAACCAAAATAGGGTTCGAGAGTTCGGTTACGTGTGAGGAAGGTTATAGCACCCTCACAACGCCCATCAAAAGATGGTACCAGCTAAAATTTATGTTATCCAATGAACCTTAAAATTTTATCGAGTAATTAATTATTGAAAATTATTCTCAATTGACTCTAATACTTTTAGCAGAAAATTGAGAAAATTCCCTCACTAAGAGTATGCAAGAAAAACTATTGTTTCACTTACAAAGGCTTCATCGTCGGATTATTTAAAGAAAAATCAAAATCAAAATAAAAAGGAAGGAAAGGATGATTGTTCTTGTGTAGGGAAAATTGATACTTTCAACTTTTCCCTAAAAATTGATTTTTTGAAATTTATTTTTTAAGGAAAATTGATACTTTCAACTTTTCCCCAAAAAATTTTTTTTTTTTGAAAATTTTGATTTTCAAGGAAAATTGATACTTTCAACTTTTCTCCAAAAATATTTTTTTTTATTTTTATTTAAAGAAAATTGAATAATAAAACAAAATAAAAATGAAAATAAAAAAATAAAATAAAAAAAAAGTAAAACAAAAATAAAAATAAAATAAAGATAAAAAGAATATTAAATAAACCTAATCTAATAAATAAAAAAATAAAAAAAAAACTGAAGCGGCTCAGTGTACGGCTCGACTCGGCTCGGCTCAAGGAAGAGAAAACGGCTCGGAGAAGCGGCTTGAAATCTCGACTCGGCTCGGAGGGGGAGACACGCACGGGTTAGAAAGAGGGTCGAAGCTCGGGTCGGATCGGATCTCGACAAAATGCGCGGATCCTTTGGGTCACTTAAGGCAAAAACGACGTCATTTTGGGAAGGTATATAAGGCTCTTCTCTCTGTTTTTCGACAGAAAGCTCCTCCCCTCTCTCTCTCTTCTTCTTTTTTCTCTCGCTTCTCTCTAAATAGCTGAAGAAGTCCAGTTGCAGATTTATCGGATTCTGAGATTTTTCATCGAAATCTGGGTTTTTTGTCGGAAGTTCGTCGGTTTCTGGGATTCTTCGTCGAAAATTGGGCAGCTCGCCGGAAACTTCAAGGTTGGCTGAAATTTTCACTGAAAAATGTAACTTTCGTCGAAAAATTCAATCGAAATCTGAAATTTTCCAAAAATTCCCAGAAAAAAGTGCCAAAAATCTTCAAAAAATTTATGCTAATTCCCAGAATCCTTCTAAACCTTTTCTTAGCTTTTTATATGCCCCTTTTCTCCCAAATCAGTAGCTTTGCTCACTGTTTTTTTCTGTGTATCCTGTTCTGTTCCAGAGGGTCCTTTTTATAGGGATTGATCAAGAGTTTCTAATCAATCTCAATTCCTCTTTGGATGGAGATTCAATCTTTGATCCAATCTGGACTCTTCTGATTGAATCTCAATCCAATCTTCAGCCAAGTAAATAAAAAAATATATGAAAAATACAAAAAATTAAAAAAAAGATAAATCAAGAAAATTAACAAATAATTAAAATTAAATAACAGATAATACATAATCTGATATACATAAATATTAACAAGATAAAAAATAATAATAAAGATATCTACATATTAATAAATACATAAATACCTAAAATATATATATAAAATAATAAAAATAAAAATAAAAATAAAAATAGAAATAAAATAAAATAAAATGTAAAATACAATAAAAATAAAAATAAGAATAAAATAAAGAAAAAAAATGGACTTATCCATTTGGACCAGGCCCAATTGATTCGGGCCTGGATCAAATTGGGTGTCTACAATATTGATCCTCGGTGTGGTATGGAGTCAATTAAAGGACTTAAATTTCAAGAAGAAGTTAGCATTAGTTCTGGTCAAAAAGTTTTTGAGCTTTATACTCCACCCTTGCCAATTCTTAGCTTTTGTGAAGATCTAATACATGAATTGAAATTAAACGAGGTGGATAAGCGTGTTGATGATATTTGTTTAGTTGAAAACTTGCTTGAACCTTTAGAAATAGCTTTTGTTAAGCCTAGTGAAAAAGATGAAGACACATCATCCATTGCACTTATTTTGACTATACCACTTATAGAAGAGCCTTTAGCTTTAGAAACCAAAACGATACTTTTCATGGCAATACCACTTTCACTGGTATTGAAGTAAATGCCAACATATCTTAGCCTATGTAGGAATATACTTGGAACATCTTATAAAGATGAGTAATAAATTAACCGCTACAAAACACCAGCACCATTTTGTTCTTATTAATTAAAATAATTTATTTCCTATTAATTGGCATGTGGTAAAAAGAAAGAAAATCAAATAGGTGGGCACTAATATTAAGTGTAAGCTAATCATTTAACCCTAATGGAAAGTGGTCGAGCTATAGATATTAACTAAAGCATTGCTTGGAGGCAATCCAAGTTTTACTTTTAAGATAAAGTTTAAATTTTCTTTTTTTTTTTATTTGTTTGTTTTGTTTTTGTTTTTAGGAATGATAACTTAAAGAAACTTGGAACAAGGAAAGCAAAATCGAAAGTTAGGAGTAAGGGTAATGTGCAGATTTAGATATTCAAGGTTACCAAGATTCAACCATGCATGAATAGTGGAGTTTCTCTGTTTATTTTTAATACTTACTTATTCTATTCCTATATATTGAGAACAATATGTTACTTAAATTGGCAAGAGAGAAAATTTATGCAAAAATTTTCAAAAAATAATTCAAATTTTTTGTTACTATGCTTCAATTACTTGCTTTGAATCATTATATTACCTCATTTGAATTATTTTCTCATAATCCAATGATAGAAACTTGATTGACTCTAATTATAACTTTTAAAAAAGAATGAATATAGTGATAGCATAAGAAAAATATTTTTAATCTATTTCTTTGTGATTGTGATATTTTCAATTTTTTGAGCACTTAATCTTGATTATTAATATGCAAGCATGTTTAGAAAAGGATTATGTGATTGCAAGATTGCATTGAATTTTGAAGTATGTTATTATTCTATAATTTACTTAATTATCATTTGAGGCAAAATCCTAAACTAAATTTAACTAGGGAAATGATTGAGCTCTTTAAGCTAACCCTTATAATGTTTGTCCTTAGTTACCCCTTTTGAACTTTATATTATCTTTCTTTGTTTTCACATACATGAAATAGCCTAGCCGTTTAATTCTATTTTATCTATCTTTGTACCATATCTTATGTGCATATAGATCAATTTAAAATCAATTTAGAGAGCTATGCATATTGGAAAGGAAGGGGGAGTTTTAAAAGAAAATGGTGAAAACATTTTGTAACAATCTAATTGAGCAAGTAAAACAAATAAAACATGCTCGGACATAAGCATTCTGTTTTAGGGGAAGTTGAAAAGAAAAAAAAGAGTTGTTGCAGGAGAAAAGAAAAGAAAGAAAGAAGAACTCAAGTTTGGGGGTGTGATATTTTCCTTGAAAGCTCTAAATTAAAATAAAAAAATCCTTAATAATGCATGGGTTATTGAGCTTAAAATTTTTCTTTATCCTATCTTGATTTTAGCCTTATATTACAACATTAATAAAGACCTATTGATCTTTGGTTAAGTGTGGCTACCTTAGTGGCAAGAGATGTGAAAAAGCAAGCATATGAAATTTGATCATGCTTTGAGGTGATATGTTGATTTCAAGTTTGCATAATCTCAACCAAATGCCTAGTGTTTATATGAGATAGATATATCACACACACATGAAAATTTGCTATTGTGATGATGCTTATTCTTGAATGATTCTTATGTTTGAACTAGGTTTATGATTTCCTCTAAGTTATATTCATTATGCAATTTTTGAAAAACCTATGAGAATTTGATTACTGGAAGCTTATATTTTTTATTTCTAGCATGTTTATCTTGTTTAGTAAAGTTTTATTTTGCTTGAGGATAAGCAAAAGTTCAAGATTGGATTTTTATAACTCTATAAAATATAGTTAGTTTTAGTACTTAATTACATAAATTTTGCTTAGTTCTTGGCAAAATAACTTAATTTTCATCTTTAATATGCTTAATTTGATAATGTGCAGAAAAAGTTCAACTGAAAATTGTGACTTGATGAATTCTTGATGATTTGGACAAAATTTTGAATGAAAATGCAAAATTGGTGCAAAATTATGATGTTGCACCTCAATGATTGAAAATTAAATGAGTCTTGAAGTTAAATTCATGAATTCATGCAATAACAAGAAAAGGCATGTTTGGATATACAAAAAAAATATTTAAATTTCTAAGATTATATTACAAGTCCATGGAGTTCTATGTAGACGTGTATACATGAGATCATTATGGTTGACATGACAACAAGTCCAATCTCATTGGTTAATAGATATGGCAAAGACTCTTGTATGGCATGATAACATGGGAAAAAAAGGATTAAAAGTCATAGTTTTAGAGTTTGACTTTTCAAGAACTCTGTAAGAAGAGTCAAAGTTAAGAAAGCTAAGGACTTAAATTTGACTAGGTGCTACTTGACCTTATCAATTGCTAGAAATTTATATCACTTCAAGAAAAAGTTAAGATAGCACTTTGATAATGAATTCAACCAAGATTTAGTCTATATATATTTGAATTCAACCAAAATTCAGTACATATACATTTTTTAAAAAAGTTTCACTTTAATTAAAAACAAGAAGACTTCAAGATCATAAGAATTCAAGGCTACTAAACTAGATTAGGACTCTTGGTAATCATTTTCTATAAATACTTAGTTTTAGGCTATAGAAAAAAAAAAGTTTGGGGAAACAACCCAAACTAAGTAGTTCTTAGTTTTATTTTATTTTCTTATTCTTTACTTTTCATGTTTTTAAGCTTTATTTAAGTTATTTTAAATTTATGCAAAGTTTTAATTTAAGTTTTCTTTTCAATTCAAGTTTAAAGCTTTTTTAATTTAAGTTCTTATTTTCTATGCATCTTAAATTTGTTGCTATAATTTAAAATTCAGTTGTTTAATATAAATGAAGTTATTTACATATTGGTTTTACTTTAAGTTTTTAAACTACATTTTATCTTTAAAGTTGATTTAGTTTGATGCATTCTAAAATTCGGTTTTCTCAATATAACTAAAGGCACACAATTTCAATATTTAGTTCTCTTTAATGATCGTGGAAATGATTTTTACTTATTATTTTATTACATAATTATAATTTTACATACTTTCAAATATGCACTCATTAGTCTCAAAAAAAAGTTAGCATCTAAAAAATTTTTTGTTAAATATATAAAATGAAAGAAAAAAATAGAAAAAGAAAAGAAAAACACTTGATATACCTTTTTTATTAAGAGGATCCCACACAAAAAATATTTTTAAAAATCTTTATTAAATAATTTTAAAAGTAGAAAAAAAAATAAAAAGCAAAAAAGAAGTTTGGAGTAAGTAAATTCCACATATAAAAAATAAAAATCTTTAAAAATATTTTTTTATAATTTAAAAAAAAATTAAATATTAAAAAAAACAAAAATAAAAATAAAAATAAATAGTAAAAAAAAAAATGACACATGGTGCCAACAGTATTCGTGCATCTACACAGTTCACGTACAGGATTATTATTGAAAAGCATTACATTGGTCTACGGAGGTAATATCATAAATTATATTTGATTTTTTTTTTATGTGCAAAATTGGTTTGATGCCTCCAAATTTTAAATAAATTATATATAATTTGATGTCTCCGTCCCAAAAGTACCTTTCTTAACTGAGTTTTAACGATGAAATTTTTAAAAAATAGGCTTCAAAAAATTTAAATGAAGAAAATTTCAAACATATTTTTATAAAAATTTATTTTAATAAATATTTAAAATATCAACGACGGATGTTGAAAAAATTTGAATATAAAAAAGTTAAGGTAAACGTTATTTGTGAGATAGAAAAAGCAATTAAATGAAAAATGTTTGATTCATTAGGGAAGAAAAAATAATTTGAAAATCGCACCTCAAATTCATAATTTTTATTCTCATGTCAATTATGCGAAAAAGCTTAAGAAAAAAAGTAAGATTAAATGTTCAAAAAGAGATAAAATCCTGTAAACATTAAATGTTCAAAATATTTGTCTAATTATTTATCGTCTCATAAATAAATTTTAAAAAATGTCATACACAATAAATAAAAATTTTTAAACCTTACAAATATTTACAAAACCATGTCAAAAAGTTATATCGTGTATTTTTTTAATTGTATTAGTTTATTATTTTGTAAAATATATAACATTCCAGTTTAAGGCATCAAATCAAACTCAAAAAATAAATAAATAAATAAATAAATCCATCCATATGGTTTAATTATTGCCTTCACTTTTTTACCATAAAATGAATAAAATCATCGACAGTTTGGGATTTTTATCCCCATCTTCATTTTTTATTTTTTATATTATATCATTCTTGATCGTTATATTCAACAAGTGTTTTAAACATATTTATATTTTTATTTCGTTGATATTTAATAAATATAAATAATACTTTTACTTTCAAAATTTTTTTAAAAAATAAGAAATAAAATTTATTTTTTTAGTTCTTTTATTATTTTATCTTGAACATTTACATAATTTTTATAAATAAATATGAATATATATTTTTAAATAAAAATATATTAATTTTAATTATTTAAAATAAAAACTTTATTTAGCAAATTAAAATTTTTTTATTAAATATATATAAAATATGAATATAAACACAAAACAAATTTTATATTATCCGTTATTTAATAAAAATTTAAAATAATATTTATTCATCTCTATTTTCAAATTTTAATTTTTTTTATTCGAATAAAAAATTAAATTTTAATCAATTTTGGACAAGACTCACCTTCATGTGAGCAATTAAAATTCATTTATCATGAAAGGACAATGACACAGACACAACAGCAGGTTTCAACTTTCAAGACAGCTCCTACTTCAAAGTTCGAAGTTCAAACAATGATGTCCAGAGACGGCAGAGCTTCCCCTCTTGTCCATCAATGTCTGGGAAATTTCAACATCCGGTAAGCACAAAAAATAATAGTCAAAATGCTGCTGATACGAACATGAGGCTGAGCTTTATTGGTTTATACCCGATGATACACAACACATCCAAAATTTAAATATTAATACTTGCAATTTCTTTATATATTTTAAAAGTTAGGACCTGCTTTGTAAAAACAAAAAAACCTGCTGCTGATACCCAGCTGTATACAAAGGATAGAGAAAGGCAAAAACACGACAATTTTCTATGTTCTTGTTTGTGTAAGAAATTTTCCATCCGTTTTGAGCATGCTTTGAAAATCTGATGGACTGATACGACCAACTAAACTTGGATGCTTTGTCAACAAATGTAAATCAAAAGGAAGAAATGGCAACATCTGATATATAAAACTAAAACGTTGATCGACATGCCAACAGCTGATATATAAAAGATAAACGATATGCCTAAACGTTGATCGATACTTGGGACAACTGCATACAAAAACGGGTCTGCATGACACCATCATATAAATTTTCAGTCCTCGATTTGAATAAAAAAAAATCCAAGAAAAATCACTCGGCAGTGACATTCCTTTGTGATACATTGAAGAGGTCACTGAAAATTATATAAAACTAGGGCAGACTGGTCCCTTGGATAGGCCAAGTCGAACTTCCATGCTATGGTGCAAGTCCAGCGGCCGTACAGTCTCAGAGTCTCGAGGATCTGCAATCAACATAAAAAATTTTAAATTATTACTATGTATAACATTAACCTAAACCATACACTTTTCCATGCATTATCCAACTTGATGACTCCCTGCAACTCGATCTTTAAAGGACCAAACATGATATACGACATTCCAAGTTCCTAACAGAAAATGAATTGCCATTTATTCGACTCAAACAACATGCACTCAGTGCAAATATTACCAATTGTCAAGTAAGCACACTGGAATTAAGAAATCAGACCTAATCAGCAGAATGAATAGTAGATGGTAATGTGGAAACTGTATCCATAAGAAATGGTAATAAAATTTTGAAAAGAAACACATAAAAATTTCTCAATTTTCAAATATATTTTATTTATAAATTCAGCTGGGATTTTTTTTTTAGGAAAAAAGGGGAACCAGATTTATTTCTTTTCAAAAAGCACACCTTAGGAGCAAAGGAGTTGAAGGCAAATGACAAAAGTAAACGTAGGAAAAAGAAAATGATTTTGAATGCTTATTCTGACACTAAATGGCTGTTAGAAAACATTTCAACATCTCATCCATAATAAATTGAAACCTAATGACTTGGAAAAGAAAAGGCACTAACATAATAACAGAACTCCAAACATGAGATTGAACTGACCTTCCTCAAGTCTTTCACTGATGGAAATTGGACAGTAAGTAGTGAGTTGAAAAGATTACCAAGTACCAAACAATGATGTTGACAAATAGTAAATTTAAAAAGAAAGCTCAAGCAAACATTAGCAAGGGACAAATCTGTACAACAAAATTCACAAAAAATGTATTTATTTTGTATTTAGTGTGTATTGTTATACCATTCAGATAATCCTCGAAGCCAAAATCATCTAATGTTCCTGTCAATGCTTCCAAACCTAGCATTGAAGATGGGAGCAATGGCCTCTGGAACCTGCATAATTTTCAAAAAACATACACAAAGATATTTAGTGAGTTCTGAATAGATTCTTGCAAAAGTAAAGATATCATACATCAATCTAGGGAGAATTAGCCATATTAGTCACTTTTCTTCTAATCTGCCTGGTTCAAAGCCATGCATTCTCTAAAACAATAAAAATAAAATCCATTTACTATTTAAATTGATATTATGACATACAAAACTTCCTAAAAGGAAGAATAAGAGTAGATAGTATGGAACAACACTTGCTAGATTTCTGTTTTACAAGATTGTCTATAGGAAAACACATTCTATATAGGCTGTTACAGTCATTGAAGCAAAACAGCAAAACACATATACACCTATATGAGCAGAGTTCTTAAAATTCTTCCTATTTCAAATAGATGCATAGATCTTTTAGAATAAAAACCATAATACTAGACCATTTCATACACAACACGGTGGAAAGAAAGATCTTCAAGAAAAAATTTCCGGCAAACTACAATCATTAGTAACGAAAAAAATCCGAGTGCCTTAACCAATTTCAAAATTTTGGGTATGACAAGAAGATCTGCACTTCTTCAATATAAGCGTTCTCTTCATCATTTGGTCAAAATCTTAAACCTTGCAGGACTATGGAGACACATTACAATTAAGAAAAAGTGAAAAAAAAAAAAAAGAAATTCAAAGGTGTTTTCTCACTAAAACCAGTGTTTGATTAAAAAAGTGAATGAGTTTTTTAGTTGCATACCATTTTCAGAAGCAACTAACCAGAAAGATTTCTTACCAAATAGGATTTCAACCCCAACTCTCTTCTCTCTGAACAAAGAGACTATAAAAAGAACAAAGCAAACAAACAGCAAATATCTAAACAGTTCTGCATCTTCTTTTATGCCCTATCAAGGTCATAGAGGCAGACTTAGGTGGAAGCCTCCAAAACAATAGCAATCCTTCATACAAATTGTTCTTTGCTTCCAAAGAACAACCTCCCAGTCACCACAAAGCACCTATGATCTTTCATTTATCCTCCAAAATAAAACATAACAAGAAATCATTCAAACTAAAGTTCATTTAAATGTACGTCTAATCCTTTGCATGACTTCTGTACAATAAAAACAGAACCAGATAATCACTCAAACTATAGTAATTCAAATGTAACATAATCCATCTGTTTCAGTACCATAAAATGCAAGCAACTAAAATGTTCACCTTGCTCCATTGAAATAGAAAACATTCCCATGAAATACATGCAAAAGAGATATCACAACCAGCTGATATGTCAGCATTAGGATGAAACGTTACTCAGTTTCTCAAACATCACCTGACACTAGAATCTTTTGAGGTCCCCAATCTTTATTTTAAAAACCTTGTCCAATTTCTTCATCAAAATATCTAGCATTCTTGTCTATAAAATCTCACATAATAGTCCATAACCAATAGGCTGTATAATTTAAAAAGGTTGACTGATAAGGAATCACAAAAGATATGAAGCCTGTGTCAACCTACATTTGACCTCTCTTATTGTCTCAACTCTCAAATTAATGTTCTTGCAATTCATATAGCATGGATGTTCCTCCATGACGATCATGACTATATCTTCCCAACTTTCAGATCAGTCATTCTTCTCCAACCCAGACCTATATTAGACTCCCTACCCTTCTTTTACCACAATAGACTAAAATGGTCAGAATCTACAACAAAAATAATGCTTGCTATTACTCTTGCTCACAGGGGCAATAGAAGCTAGTTGACAAAACCTTTTTTTCATAATTATTCCAGTTATTTATTCGTATCATCCTGCAACTTTCCATGTTTATGCTAGATAATCAAAAGACAGTCTTAAAGAGCTCATATAATAATTTCATCAGGGAAGACAAAATCCCAAGTACTCAGACAAGTCTAGAGCAATTTTTTTGCCAAACATCAACAGCTGAAAATTGGGCTGAAAACGAGTAATAATTCATGATAAAGATCAAAAACTTTGAGGTGATACCGCGAGAGAATTTGCCTATCGAGATCCATTTTGAGTGGCAATGCTGTTCCATAAGTATTGGCCAGGACTTTTCTCTTCATCTCCTCCTGTGTTTTTTTTGCCTAAAAAATGAAAAAAAAAAAACCATAAAAAATAGTATTCAATACCTATTATAAAATTTAAAGCAAAAAAACCCACCGATAAAACCATCTTTAATTTCAGAAGAATCACCTACCTTCTATTTTCATTTTCAGTAATGAAAAACCCTAAAAATATATAATTTTTAATTTTATATAGTAAAACAACTATACCATATAAACACACACACAAACAAAAGAATTATATTGACTCTAATATCCCATCTTGTATTTTCTCGTAAAAAAGAAAAAAGGGGAGGAGGAGAAATTACAGATTCGTAAGCAGATTGAAGCGGGTGAGATCCGATGAAGTCGCTCTTAACACCGTGGAGACCGAATCGAAGAGCGTCGGTTTGGATTCCTCCGATTTCGTGCTGAATCGTCTTGGATGCCTCCATTTTTCTCTCTTCTTTTTTCCTTTTCTTCTTCTTCTTTGGTTTTTTTTATAGATTGTTCCTTTGAACAGAGCGTATCTTTGCGAGCATGAAAGGGGGAAGAAAGATAGAGCTGCTATAGTAACTAACGATCACGTCGTATTTACTCTTTTAACGAAACGAGGTCGTTTCTAATTGTTTAAGTACCGGCAATCCAATTAAGCCCAATTCTGGTATTCGGTTGGGCTATTAGAAATCTACCACTTGCGCACCGATGCATTTTTTTTTTTATTTACTGACGTAAGTATTCAACAACATTTTTTCAAAAAAGAGTGACTCAAATCCTATTCCTAGAGTACAAGATTAATTAATTAAGTGAAATATTTGATGTTTTAAAAATAAAAGTGTAAAAAAAAAAAAAACTTACATTAGAAAAAATTAATTACATTATTGGCAAATTTTCAAAAGAATTTGAAAAAGTACTGATATTATCCGATGCATCTTGAATATGTGTCAGGCAAGGATAAAAAAGGTCAAATTGTAGGGTCAATCTTGAACTTTGATCAAATGGTGAAATTGGTTTCTCTATCATATACCATTCAAATTAGAACCCTTTACATAAAATAATTATCAAATTTAATAAAATTATTAATGGGTTAAATTAACTTTTTTGTTCAAAATGCTAACATGATATTTGACTTTTCTTATGTGATTTTTCTATATGACTTGACCGTTGACTTTGCATATGAAACAAATTTTTTTGTCCACCGCGTTAGAAAATGTTGAAATGGGAATTTTTTGCCATGTATAAAATTTTTTTCGATGTCAGCTTTTCTTTTTTCCCTTTTTTTCTTTTTCCACCATGGTTTTTTTTTTCTCATTTTTTTTCCATTACTTTCTCCAATATCTAAAGATCCTTTACAATTTCATACAACCTAATAGAAACAAATTTTTAATTTCCTCTATTTTTCATTTTTTTTAAAGAGTTTTGAAGAAATTGAATGAAAATTTTCATGCTTTTCAAAAATTTTGAAAATGAGTTTAGGTTCTGTGATTTTGGTATACCATAACAAAAACAAACCCTTAATCTTGACATTTGGGTTGCAAGGGTTCATTTTCTTTTAAAGGTTGCAAGGTTAACTAAGTTATTTGCGATGGTTACATTAGATCTAAACTTAAACAACTTAAAAACATTCTCAAGAAATCTGAAAGAGTAAAATCTGAAAATGTCTAATATAAAAAACAAGTTGGGTAAGTTTGTTAATTATAATTTGACAACAAAAATATGGATTTTGTTCATTTATTGAAACATTGAGAAATTCACTAATTTTTATTTCCAATAATGAAAATAGCAAATAAGGGTTTTATTCATCATTATATGGGTTTTCTTCAAAATTATTATAATAGTGATTGATTTATTATTAAATATTTTTTTCGTACTTTAGGACATACAACCTTAACTTATAATTATGAAGGTGATCATGTTTATTGTTAGTGTGGACTAAAAACTCCATCAATTATATCAACTAGTGATAACAATATTGGAAGAAGATTTTTTTTTTCTTAGATAAACTATCAGTTAATAATCAATGATACTTGATTTTATTGTGATGGAATGAAATGAATGGTTTTGCTACAAGGAACTATTAAGCAACCTAGGAATGCTATTTGGTTTTGTAACTTTATTTGTTAGGACTACTTTTGATTTGCTTAGTTGAATGGAATGAATGTAATTTGTTGGTTTTACATGTTAGGACAACTTATGAATGTTTTACATGTCAAAACAGCTTGTGATAGCTTATGAATAGAATTTTTTAGTTGTATGTAGGTTAAACGTTATAGATTTTTCTTTGGCATGTGTAGACACCCAATTTGGTTCAGACTCGGATCAATTGGACCTGGTTCAAATGGATAAGTCCATTTGTATTTTTATTTTGTATCTTATTTATTATTTACTTATTTATTTATTGCTATTATTATTTATTAATATATATTTTTATCTATTAATATATATTATTATTTATTTATTAATGTATATAAATTTTTATTATTAACTATTATCTATTATTTATCTATTTTTTTTTTGCTGGGATTAAAGGATATTGATCAGAAAAAGTTAAAATTTTACCGTGAATTTAAGATTCAATCAGAGCTCAGATTGGATTCAAATATTGAATCCCAATCCAAGAGAGAATTGGGATTGATCAAAAACTCTTCTGATCAATCCTTATAAATAAGTCCACAAAGAATACACACAAGAGGAGGAAACAGAAGCTAAAAAGGGTTCTGGTGCGTTATAAATAATTTTAAAAATTTGTGAGAATTTTTTTTAGAATTTTTAAAGTTTTTTTCTGAAAAATTTTCAGAATCCGACGACATTTGAATTTTTCGATGACTTTTTCGACAAAATTTGAAGTTTCAGTAAGTTTTGCCAGATTTCGACGGAGTTTCAATTAGAATCTGGGTTCGAGTAGAAAGAGGGAAGAGGAAAAGAAGGGAAGAGAGAGAGAGAGAGAGGGAAGGGGAAATCTGATGAAAAAATGGAGGTATTTGCCTTTTATACCCTGTTAAAACGACGTCGTTTTGGTGTTAGTAAACTTAGAGAATCTGCGCGTTTTTGTTCGGACGACCCAACTTGCATTGCAACCCGTTTTTTACCTAAGTTCGACCCGCACCTCAATCATCAAGTCGAGCCGAGTCGAACCGCCTGAGCTGCACCAAGCTGAGCCATCTTCTGTCTCTCAAGCCGAGCCACGTTAAGGTTTTTATTATTATTATTATTATTATTATTATTATTATTATTTATTGATTAGATTAGAATTATTTGGTATTCTTTCTTTTAGGTTTATTTTTATTTTTTTATTTTTTTATTTTTTTTAATGAATTTTCTAAAATAAAAAAAATTTTCAAAAAAAAATATTTTTAGGGAAAAGTTGAAAGTATCAATTTTCCTTGAAAATAAAATCCTCAAATGCTTTAAGAAAAAATTGAAAGTATCAATTTTTCTTGAAAATAAAATTTTCAAAAAATATATATATTCTTGGGGAAAAGTTGAAAGTATCAATTTTTCTTAAAAACAAAAACTTCCAAAAACATTTTAGGAAAAGTTGAAAGTATTAATTTTTCTTATATAAAAGCAATGAGTTTTTTATAAAAAAAAAAAAGAGGAAAAGATTTACATCAAAAGTTGAATCATTATTCCTTTTTTTTTTCTTTTCTTTTTATTTTAAATAATTCGATGATAGAGCTTTTGTAAGTGAAACAGTAGTCTCATTGCATACTCTTGAGGTGAGAGAATTTTTTAATTTTTTGCTAAAAGTATTAGAGTCAATTGAGAATAATTTTTAATAATTAATTACTTGATTAATTTTTAAGGCTTATTGGATAACACAAAATTAAACTGGTACCATCTTTCGATGGGTGTTATGAGGGTGCTATAACCTTTCTTACACGTAATCGTGCTCTCGAACCCTGTTCTAGTTAGTAGACTTGAATCTATTCTTTTAGGGACCCTTAGGCTTAGGTGTTCCTTAAAATGATAGATTCTTTAGGTGACTAATTGCACATAGATAAAAAAGATTAGTGGCGACTCCTTCAAGTCAATGTTTAGCGATAGGTTTTTGAATCTATATGTTATGACAGTTTGGCGACTCCACTGGAGAAGTCTGAGAGTCAGGCTAGTAAATAAATTTGTGTTATCCAAAAGCCTATAAAATTGAACCTTTTGTATAGATTTTTTTTTTATTCATTCATGTTTATTTACTTTATTAATTATGTCATTCATAACATGAGCTCTATACCTGAGATCCGTCCCTCTATGAGGGAATAAAGTACCTATTACTTTCGTGAGGTTTAATGCCTCCGTAGTGGCTAGCAAAATACTCCCACTCAAATTGAACCTTTTTCGCTTGTAGCCTGTAATAGGTGAAGATTATGGTGTCTTACTAGTCTGTGATGGATAATGATGTAAAGAGTAATTTGGGAACCTTTAGACTTTAACCTCAACCACATATAGTGAACCTTAAGAGTGCCTAACCTATAGATAGAGGCATCATCCTTCCCTTTTAGAATTGACCAAAAGCATAAGGTTTATTCTTCTTATTCTGTGTGATGTTTTAATTTACTTAGTTGTTTATTTATTCTTTTTTTTTTGGCATACTAACATTTTCTCTCATTCTTTTGCATTGGTTCATGCTCATATCATAAAGTTGCATAAAAAACATTTGCTTGAAAGATGGTCTTCAACAAAAAGTTTTTCATGGACTCCACAGAACGATTAGTTTGCTCCTCATCTGTATTAGCTCCTAGTGAGCTACCCAATGAAGTAAAAATCTAGTTAAAAAAGATGCAACTAAAGATTAGGGATTGTTTACCAATCGATTATGATTCTACCCTGTCTCAAGAAACATCTATCCTCATCAAACAAAATAATCTAAAAAAATTGGTTGATATATGGAAGAAGATGAGCCTAGCTAGATAAGAGAAGTTTTGCCAGAGACACGGGCATATAGCACACCTTTTGCAGTAGTTGTCGACGATCAACTAATCAGAGCTACAGCGTAATTTTTGAGATCCTTCATACAAGTGTTTCATCTTCAATGAAGTTAAAATGACACCAACCATCGAAGAATATTCGACTTTGTTGGGTTTGCACCTCAAAGCTCTTGATAAGATATATGTCAAAAAACAAAAGTCAGGATTTCATAAGGATATGGCTCAACTCATGGGGATAGACAAAGAAGTTGTGAATTCTCATACAAAGAAGAAACAAGAACAGATTTACCTATCTAGGAAGTTCTTTCATGAGTTTCTAGTGTAACATGCCAATGAAGAACGATGGTTAGATGTATTTTCCTTAGCTATATACGAAATGGTGATATTTTCAAAGGTTTTAAGTTATATTGAAATAGCAGTGGTTGACTTTTTTAAAAGTGTGATCAATGGCTGTAACCCTTTAACGGTAATATTAGTAAAGACTATCAAATCTTTGAGTTACTATCGTCGGAATGGAGGGCATTTTATAGGCTACATACAATTATTATACTTATGGATGAAAAGCCACTTCGAATAGAGAAAATGTGCTTTCTCGAAGTTTTATGTCCGTAATCGAGCTCCGATCAAAAAATTTTATGAAAGTGGATGGTCAGAACAAAAGTCTAAAAAAGAGTGGATATCTTATAAAAATTGACCAGTACCGAAGTAAGATGGTTGATCCCATGGATGAATCGTGAACCTATGTTATATTAGTGTGAAAAAAATACCGTGGTCCCACTTTTAGGTTTATGAGAAGTAACAAGATATGCACCACTTCTAGTGAGAAGGTAGTTTGGGGCAGAACAGTTCATTCTTATGACGCATGAACTTCATCAGTTAGATTTCTCTTACAGTGAGCCAAAAACATTTTAGAGGATGAATGAGATGATTAAAGCATGAAAAAACCCTCGAAAAATGAGTCCTGGATCGTTCATTGATAAGGTTACCCTTGGATACTTGGTTTGGAAAGCAAAACGAAGACAGGAAATGGTATTCACTTATGAAAACTCTTAACCACCAATAAGAGAAAAACTTGAAAAGATACCATCAAAATTAGAGCTTGTGACAAAGGAATTTGAATCCGAAAAAGATAAGTTAAAGCAAGAGATTCATAAACTTTGAGAAGAGAGGGATCAATGGAAAGAAAGGGTCGAAAAGCATGGACTTAAAGTTTGCAAGATTGTTAAGAAGTGTGACACAGCTATCTAAAACTTATCAGAGTTACACCATGAACATAAGAGGTTATGTGTAAGGGTACAAGCCAAAGAGATAACAATTGTTGAGCTGACTGAAGAGAATGCAATATTAAAATAAGAATATGTTGAATTGGAAGAAAAAAGTACCCAAGTACAGATAGAGAATAACATATTGAATAGCTACCTAAGTAGGTTGAGATAAAAGTTGAATGAACAAGAAGACCATATTGTTGCATTGGTTAAAGAGCATAGAAAGTTATCATACCAAGTCTAGTATAGTAAAAAAGAGAACTTAAGAAGACAGAAGTACATTAATGACCCAAATTTGTAAAAGGATATGCAAGGTAAGAGAGATGGTAGAATACGCAGAGGCAATAAAACAAGTGGTGGCCCTAATAAGAAAACATGGACAGCGTCTCCTAAACTTTATCGAGGAAGCCAAGGCCCAGTATGAGCAGATAAAATGATTTTATGGTTTATAACTTTAGGATGATAAACTCGATGTAAATGAAAGTTCTTTGCAATAAATGAAATTTTTTAGTTGAGCACTGTCTTAAAGCAAATGTTCTTTGCATACATACATTTTCATTCATTGCATTCTCATTCATTACACTTAACAAAGTAATCATGAGATAGTCATATAAACTTGCTAATTCTAAAATATGATATTAAAGGTTCAAGGATAGCTTCATCCAGTAAGAACCCTACCTATCGATATAACATAAGAGCCAGAGCTAGACAAATGGAGCAAGAAAACTTTCACAGATTTGAAAAGCTGAAAAAAGCACAGGAAAAGATTGAAAATAAGTTGAGCAAGATTCTAGATGCTTTCAATAAGCTGAACAAGGGAAAAAGAATAGAAAAAAAATACAAGCCAACAAGGCCCCCCATCACAAGAAATGGTTGACCCTTTGTATCCTCCAGGTTTTGATCCACAACAAGCCTAGCCCACATAAAATATTTTGCCATAACAGTTCATATATTCTGTATACCTTGAAATACCATTAGCTTCGAATCTAGGACATTACCATAGCTATATAAATCTTGTATTTATTGAAAAGATAGTAGAATCGATTCAAGTTCTCAATCTAGATGACTTGAAAGAGAAGAAGAAAAAAAAAGCAAAAATGGTGGAATCTCAAGAAAATTCAAAGATTAGTATGCTGAAACAAAGATTACGGGCTGTAGAAGGGATTGGATTTTATGATTCTATTAATGTTGTTAGGTTATGCTTAGTCTTGAATGTAGTCATTCCACCAAAGTTTAAAGTACCAAAATTTGATAAATATTATGGTATGAAGTGCCCAAAAATTTATATCACTATATATTACCAGAAGATGGCAGCCCATGCCCATAATGAAAAACTATTAATGCATATTTTTCAAGATAGCCTTACAGGTTCTGCTGCCAGGTGGTATGTCCAGCTAGACAAAACCCGCATTCGTTCTTAGAGCGATATGGCTCATGACTTTATCAATCAATATCAACATATTATGGATCTGACTCCTGATCATTTATCTTTATAGAACCTGGAGAAAAAGGCAAATGAGTCTTTTAAAGAATACTTCCAGAGATTGAGGGATATAACTTCTCAGGTACAACCTTTTCTGACTAAAAAAGAGACTACAATACTATTTGTTAGCACTTTAAAATCTTCTTATTATGAAAAGATGATAGAGAATGCAACAAAAAATTTTATTGATATGATAATTTCGAAAGAAATTATTAAGAGTACCATTAAAAATAGTAAGCTATAAGGAGGTGAAGCATCTACTAAAAAGGTCTCGAAGAAGAAAGAGACTGAAGCTCAAGCTGTGAGCATTGATAGGCAATAATTCACGGGTTATCAATCTTACCCATCACAAGGATACCTCCCATATTATCTTGATGTGAATAACACCTCTCCTTATCCATACTAACCCCTCCCATAGCTATCCTACCCCCAAACATATTAACATTCCTTTAGACCTCAAAATGCCATATACAATCTTAATACTCAACCTACCTCAAGACCTTAAACTCGTCTAGCTAGTCCAATGAGAGGTTTCCAAAAGCAACGAACCACTCGTGAAAAACCTGTATTTGATCCAATCATTATGACCTATATAGAGCTATGTCGTAAGCTTTACAAGAGTCATCTGATTGCTTCAAGTAATTTAAAGCCACTCAAGCCACCTTACCCTAAGTGGTATGATCCCACAGCCCATTGTGACTATCACTATGGGATTACTGGTTACTGCACTGAAAATTGCACTGCCTTGAAACATAAAGTGCAACGGTCGATCAAGGATGGAATGATTAGTTTTTATACAAGAGGAGTAACTGCACCAAATGTTAGTGGTAATCTTTTTCCTAATCACAATGTGAATGCTCTGAGTAATGAACAAGAGCATCATTTAAAGAGAAAAGTTATAGATATTAGGATACCTCCTAGTCAGCTATGTGATGCTTTAAAGAAAGCTGACATGATACAACCAGTGAGTCCACACTGTTATCATGGAACATATATAGCAGGCACTAGTTGTAAATATCATAGTGGGGTAATGGGTCACTCTATTGAAACTTGTGAGTAATTTCACTAAAAGATACAAAAACTCTTGGATTCATACCAGATGAAGGTCTATGAAAAAAAAAAGACTTAGAGAGTATTGAAGTATCCATGACTGACAAGCTCGTAAAACTATTTTTAAAACCATGACGATTCACTGTGAGAGCAAGCCAACGTTAGTTCTAGACAAACTCATTCCCTGATTAGTAACTTTTAAAGTTTCGACTTTTTTTTTATATAAGGATGATAAAGCTGTACCCTAAAAATATGATTGTGATATAGTGGTTCAGGAGCAAGAAAAGAATGTCTCTAAGACTGATACCTCCAATATAACTGGTATAGGAGATAGTACTCGAAGTAGAAGATGCTACACTCCAAAAATATTAAAGAAGGCTAAAAGAAAGAAAACCAAGGTAGAAAAAAGATGAAATAACCTTGAAATAGAACCTGAAAAGGATCGTCCGAAGTTGGTGTCAGAAAAAGAGGCTTGTGAATTCTTAAAGTTGGTAAAACATAGTGAATATTCAGTTGTTGTACAGTTGAACAAAATGCCAGCATGAATTTCATTATTATCACTGTTATTGAATTTGAAACCACATCGAAATGTCCTACTGAAAGTACTAAACCAAGCATATGTGGCACATAATATATCTGTTGACTATGTGAACCACCTGGCTGGAAATTTTGTCATGCCAAATTATATTTCATTCAGTGATGATAAGATTCCCCCATAGGAAAGAGAAAATACCAAGGCTTTGCAAATCATAGTCAAATGCAAAAGTCATATATGGCTAAAATTTTTATTGATAATGGCCCCGCTATCAATGTTATGCCTATGTCAACTTTGGCAAGACTACCTATCGACTACTCTCATATAAAAGATAGTTAAATGATAGTGCGAGCTTTTGATGAGACCAGAAAGAAAGTCTTAGGAGATATCGAGATGCCCTTGCAAATTAGGCCATGCATTTTTAATTTAAAATTTTAAGTAATAGATATATCTCCGTCTTATTGCTGTCTACTAGGAAGGCCATGGATTCACATGGCAGGGGCTATTTTTTTTACTCTTTACCAAAAAAATTAAGTTCAATATGAAAGGCCAGTTAGTGGTAGTATTTGAAGAGTAAGACATGCTAGTGACCCAACCTTTGAATGCCCCATATGTGAAAGTTACTGAAAAAGTAAATGAGTGTTCCTATCGATCTTTTGAACTAGTCAACTCTGTGAGTGAAAGATTTAAAAATCAATCTTTTTCAAAAATAGTGATGAGCCAAGTCATCCATAAGGGTTGTTATCCAGGGGTAGGACTGGGCAAGAACTTGCAAAAAATAAAGGAGCCTCTAACAGTGGTAGACAATAGTGAAAGGCTAGGTCTAGGCTATGAAGTAACATAATGGAAAATCAAGAGAAGGCCAATAGGTAAAATAGCAAGACTAATAATTATCCCACACCTGTACGAGATTTTCAGACTTGAAGGATTTATGTACCCAGATACAAAAAAAAGTATGAAAAGAACTTTTGCCCAGTTAACCATCCATGCTATTGAAGATGAAGTGGGGTTTAAGCAAGAAGGGTGGGTCCACCTTTGTCCGTCAGATTATAAGCTAAACAATTGGAGTGCCATTAAAATACTTTTGACCTTTGAAACTAATTCAATGTAATTGTACATCCCAATAGTTATTGCCCAAGGCATTGGGGTGATCTTTCTTGTTTGGGTCATTTATCTTTTATTAGTTTAATAAAGATTAAAAAGGATGCATTTTCATTCATTTCTTCTTGTGTCTTCATTATTACCATTTTTTCCAAATACATCTTGCCAACATATCCCATTTCATTCAATTTCAAGTCCTTAAATGAACATGAAGATAATTATGATAACAATCAAGATATTAGTTTTGATAATTCAATTAACACTGATGAACTTGGCAATGATAATTCAATTAACACTTAGCAAATCTACTTTAAAAATTCATAGATGTATTTGCTTGGTCTTATCAGGATATGTTAGGACTGAACACGAGATAGTAGAGCACAGATTACCCTTAAAATCATAATGTAAGCCAGTCCAGTAGAAACTAAGGCGAATGAAGCTTGAAATGCTACTAAAAATCAAAGAAAAAATGAAAAAATAGTTTGATGCAGATTTTCTACAAGTGGATAAGTATCCAGATTGGGTAGCTAATATAATACCAGTTTTTAAGAAAGATAGAAAGGTATGAATGTGTGTAGATAAAGATAACTTTTCTTTGTCTCACATTGACACATTGGTAGATAATACGGCTAGACATTCAATTTTCTCTTTTTATGGATGGCTTCTCATGATATAATCAGATAAAAATGGCTACATATGATATGGAAAAGACTATTTTTGTGACTATGTGAGAAACTTTTTGTTACAAAATTATGCCTTTTGGGTTAAAAAATGCTGGAACAATATACTAAAAGGCCATGGTGATGTTCTTCCATGACATGATGCACAAAAAGATTGAGGTGTATATAGACGATATGATTGCAAAATCTCGAGAAGACGAAAATCATGTCACCAATATCAAAAAGCTATTTGGGAGGTTAAAAAAAATTTAGCTCAAGTTAAACTTAGCCAAGTGCACCTTGGGGGTAAAGTCCGAGAAGTTACTAGGCTTTATGGTCAGTGAAAGAGGGATTGAAGTTGATCCAGACAAGATCTGGGCCATTCAAAATTTGTCACCTTCGAGTACACCAAAAGAAGTTTGAAGTTTTCTGAGAAGATTGAATTACATTTCTCGATTTATCTTTCAGCTTACGTACAAATGTGATCTCATATTTAAGCTTCTCTGCAAGAATAATCCTGGAGAATAGAATGAGGAATGCCAAGTGACTTTTGATAAAATTAAGCAATAATTGTCAAATCCTCTAGTGTTGGTGTCACCTGTTCTAGGGAAACCCTAAATTCTATACTTGACAGTGTGTGAAAATTCAATGGATGTGTGTTGGAATAGCAAAATGAGTATAGTTGAAAGGAGAGAACTATTTACTATTTGAGTAAAAAGTTCACAGAATATGAATCCAAGTATTCTTTATTGGAGAAAATATGTTGTGCATTAGCGTGGACTACCAAAAAACTCAGACAGTAGTTAAAACCACATGGCTCATAACAAAATTGGATCCAATTAAATACATCTTCGAGAAGCCTTCTTTTTTTGAAAAAATTGATAAATGGCAAGTAATGCTCTTGAAATATGATATTATATATGTAAGCCAAAATGTAATAAAATGGAGTGCTATAGCTGAGTTCTTTTTAGATCGTGCTACTGAAGAATATGAACCAATGAGATTGAAATTCTCTTATGAAGATCTAATGACTATGTCTCAATTGGAGAAGAGGAAGCATAAAGAAAAATGTTGGAGAATGTATCTTGATGAAGCTACCAATGTCTTGGCACATGGAATTGGGGTAATTCTAATCTCTCTAGAAAAATAATACTATCCTATAACAACGAGGTTAAATTTTAATTACACAAATAACATCACTGAATATGAGGCATGTGCTATGGGTTTACAAGCTGCTATAGATAAAAGAGTGAAAACATTAAAAGTATTTGGGGACTTAGCTCTAGTTATATATCAATTGAAAGGAGAATGGAAGATGAAAGATTCAAAACTCGTTCCATATCATAAGTATATTTTAGAACTGATAAAGCAATTTGAAGATATTCAGTTTGACCATTTACCTTGAGAGGAAAATCTAATTGCCAATGCTTTGGCTACTCTGGCTGTAATGATTCGAATTAATGACAATAGTGATATTTAGCCTATTAAACTAGATGTTAAGGATATGTCAGCTCATTGCTCCAATGTAAAAGAAGAAAAAGATGGGAAGCCTTGGTATTATGATATCTTACAGTATATTAAAGATCAGTAATACCTAATTCAAGCAACAGAGAATGATAAAAAGATCATCTGAAGATTAGCTATGAGCTTTTTCTTGGATGAAGATGTTTTGTACAAAAAAAATTATGATCAAGTATTACTGAAATGCATAAGTAAGGCTGAAGCAAGAAAAATCATTAAAGAGGTGCATGATAAAATATGTGGGCCACATGTCAGTGGACATATGATGATGAGATAGATCATGAAAACAGGATACTACTGGTTGACAATGAAAAGTGATTGCATTGACTATGCTCGTAAATGCCATAAATGTCAGATATATGCTGATAAGATCCATGTTTCGTCATCTGCTTTACATGTTTTGGCACTACCTTGGCCATTCTCAATGTAGGGCATAGAGATCATTGGTCTTATCACCCCAAAGGCTTCTAATGGGCATAGGTTTATTTTTGTGATAATAGATTACTTCATAAAATGAGTGAAGGTAGCATCATATGTAAATGTAACACGATCTGTGAATTACAAGTTCATAAAGAGAGAAATCATTTGTAGATATGAACTTTCGGAGAAAATTATTTCAGACAATGTAAAAAAATCTAAATAGTAAGATGATGCAAGAAATATGTGTTAAATACAAGATCAAGCATTATAACTCAGCACCATACCGTTCGAAAATGAATGGGACAGTTGAGACAGCTAACAAGAATATCAAAAATTTTTTTGAGAAGATGATTGAGACTTATAAAAATTGACATAAAAAGTTATCATTTGCACTGCATGCATATCGAACATCAGCATGCACCTCTACTAGGGCAATCTTATTTTTTTTGTTTATGGGATGAAAGTTGTACTACTAGTGAAAGTAAAGATCCCATCCTTGAGGATTCTAAAAGAAGTTGAATTGAAAAAAGTTGAATGAATTTGAGAACGCTATGAACAGTTAAATTTCATAGAAGAAAAGAGATTGACTGCATTATGTCATGGTCAGCTATATCAAAGAAGAATGATAAAGGGTTCATGACAAAAAAGTTTAACTTCGTTGCTTTAGAGAATGAGAGTTGGTCTTGAAAAGAATCATTTCAATCCAGCACGATAATAGAGGAAAATAGACTCTGAATTAGGAAGTGCCGTATATGGTGAAACAGGTTTTCTCGGGTGGAGCACTGATACTGACTGAAATGGATGAAAATGATTTGCCCCATTCTATAAATTTTGATGCTGTGAAGAAATATTATGCTTAAAAGAAAAAAGATAAAAAAAAGAGAAAAAAAAAGGGAATGAAAAAGGAGGATTCAAGGTAAAAACT
This sequence comes from Durio zibethinus, assembly GCF_047325235.1. NCBI lineage: Eukaryota > Viridiplantae > Streptophyta > Magnoliopsida > Malvales > Malvaceae > Durio > Durio zibethinus. The sequence goes on from NC_143182.1 coordinate 19,092,868, forward strand.
TTAAAATGACGGTTTGAGTCATAGGGGGTTTATCTAAGTTGAAAACCTGAAAAGGCAGCTTAGATAAGGAGAATACAGCATCAAATCTAAAAATTCATTGGTAGAGAGGTTAGCAAATTTGAAAGAGCTCTAAGTTGTTAACTGTATCAGATGATTAGGTTTTTAGAAGAACCTTGAGTGTATTATCATGATTGTTTGATTGTTCATTTTTGGGCATTGTCTCCTTATGCCTATTTTTGCAATTCTTTTTTGGCCAAAGTTTACCAACATTTTTGCTAATAAAAGACATTATATTTCACTCTTTGTGTGCCTTTTCTGTTAATTGTTTCCCAACCATTCTTATTATTTTCTTTTTAATACCCTACAATGGAAGAAATGTGCAAATGTATTCTTACATTTTGAGTTTGAAATAATGATTGATAAATGAATAATGGCATGAAAGATTTTTACATTACATCGAAGAAGTCAAGAGTGATAAAGGTAAAATCGAGATGTTCAGTTCTTGATAAAGACATAGAATTTGGAAAAAGATTTCTTATAGAAAGAATGTAAGAATTAAATGGAAGAGATGATTGAGAGTTATACTGGCTCGATCTTAGAAGAATAGTGTAACTTGGTCTTTGAAGAATCAAGGGTTCGAGGCCCAAGAAAAGAGCTTGAAAAACTTGAGTACCACAATTGAATAGGAAGTAATTAGCCAATATTTGCATAGCATGCATTGAATTTCACACGCATTGCATAGCATACACTACATTCAAGAAAATATAGTGCATAAATCCAAGAAGCAGAGGTATTCCAAAATCTCACATGGAGAAGATAGATGTGAAGACATTTTCAAATTTGAGAAAAAAACTTGTCAAGTAAGTTTCTAATCCTTGAAATAGGATATCTCTTGGTGTCAGGGTTGATTTGTAATACCTTTGGGCATAATCTTTTAAAATTCCTTCAAACACGATTTTTAACTCCTTTGGACATGATTGTCAAGGACCATTTACTTTCAAAGTTGTGATGCCTCTGATTAGAGGAGCCTTGTTTATTTTTCAAAGTCGTTGAGCCTCTGTTTAGAGAAGCTTTGTTTATTTTTCAAAAGTCATTGAACTTCTGTTTAGAGGAGCTTTGTTTATTATTTAAGTCATTGAGCCTCTGTTTAGAGGAACTTTGTTTATTTTTCAAAAGTCGTTGAGCTTTTGATTAGATGAATCATTTATTTTCTAAAGTCGTTGAGCCTCTAATTAGATGAGCCATTGATTTTCAAGGTCGTGAAGCCTCTGTTTAGAGGAGCTTTGTTTATTTTTTTTCAAAGTCATTGAGCCTCTACTTAGAGGAGCTTTGATCAAAATTTTAACCAAAAACAAAAAAAAAAGTGTCGAGTTAAGTCTTGAATGGGTGTTTACGTTTTTGCACAATTCATGTTTCATAGAAAATTTGCAAATAGGGGCAGCTATAGACACCCAATTTGGTCTAGGCCCGGATCAATTGGGCTTGATCCAAATGAGTAAGCCCATTTTGTTTTTTTATTTTGTATCTTATTTATTTATTATTTATTTATTTATTGCTGTTATTATTATCTATTAATATATATTATTATTTATCTATTAATGTATATAAATTTTTATTATTAACTATTATCTATTATTTATCTTCTTTTTTTTAGTTGGGATTAAAGGATATTGATGAAAAAAAGTTAAAATTTTACCGTGAATTTGGGATTCAATCAGAGTTCAGATTGGATTTAAAGATTGAATCCCAATCCAAAAGAGAATTGGGATTAATCAAAAAATATTTTGATCAATCCCTATAAATAGGTCCACAGAGAACACACACAGGAGGAGGAAACAAAAGCTAAAAAGGGTTCTGGTGCGTTAGAAATAATTTTAAAAATTTGTGAGAATTTTTTTTAGAATTTTTGAAGTTTTTTTTTAAAAATTTCTGAAAATTTTCCATAATCCAGTGAATTTTTCGACGACATTTGAATTTTTCGATGACTTTTCCAACCAAATTTAAAGTTTTCGGTAAGTTTTGCCAGATTCCGACGGAGTTTCAATCTGAATTTGGGTTCGAGTAGAGAGAGGGAGAAGGAAAAAAAGGGAATAGAAAGAGAGGGAAGGGGAGATCTGGTGAAAAATTAAAGGTATTTGCCTTTTATACCCTGTTAAAACGACATCGTTTTGGTGTTAGTAAACTCAGAGGATCGTGCGTTTTTATTCGATCGACCCGACCGTATCGCAACTCACTTTCGATCCAAGTTCGACCTGCACCTCAATCATCAAGCCGAGTCGAGTCGAACCACTTGAGCCACACCAAGTCGAGCCATCTTCTATCTCTCAAGCTGAGCTGATCCCAGCCACTCAAGCAGTGCTACGTTAAGGTTTATTATTATTATTATTATTATTATTATTATTATTATTATTGATTAGATTAGAATTATTTGGTATTCCTTATTTTAGGTTTATTTTTATTTTTTATTTTATTTTTTTAATGATTTTTCTAAAATAAAAAAATTTTCAAAAAAAAATATTTTTGGGGAAAAGTTGAAAGTATCAATTTCCTTTGAAAATAAAATTCCCAAATGCTTTAAGGAAAAGTTGAAAGTATCAATTTTCCTTAAAAATAAAATTTTCAAAAAACATTTTAGGGAAAGTTGAAAGTATCAATTTCCTTCGAAAATAAAATTTTCAAAAAACATTTTAGGGAAAGTTGAAAGTATCAATTTCCCTTGAAAATAAAATTTTCAAAAAATATATATATATTTTGGGAAAAAGCTAAAAGTATCAATTTTCCTTAAGAATAAAACTTTCAAAAACATTTTAGGGAAAGTTAAAAGTATCAATTTCCCTTGAAAATAAAATTTTCAAATGCTTTTAAAGAAAAGTTGAAAGTATTAATTTTCCTTATATAAAAGCAATGAGTTTTATTTTTAAAAAAAAGAGGAAAAGATTTACATCAAAAGTTGAATCATTATTCCTTTTGTTTTCTTTTTATTTTAAATAATTTGACGATAGAGCATCTGCAAGTGAAACAGTAGTCTCCTTGCATACTCTTGAGGTGAGGGAATTTTTTCAATTTTTTGCTAAAAGTATTAGAGTCAATTGAGAATAATTTTCAATAATTAATTACTTGGTAAATTTTTAAGGCTTATTGGATAACACAAAATTAAGCTGGTACCATCTTTCGATGGGCATTGTGAGGGTGCTATAACCTTTCTCACACGTAACTATACTTTCAAACCCTATTCTGGTTAGTAGACTTGAACCTATTCTTTTAGGGATCCTTAGGCTTAGGTGTTCCTTAAAAGGATAGATTCCTTAGGTGGCCAATCACACCTAGATAAAAAAGATTGGTGGCGACTCCTTTAAGTCGATGTCTAGCGATAGGTCCTCGGATCTATATGTTATGACATCATGAAGTGCAATTGGATAAAGAACATGTAAAAGTAGTTATAATTGATTTAAGAGATGCTAATAAATATTTGAAAAGAGATAATTTCATATTGATAGAGAATAACAAAACATTGAAAAGAATGATGGTGGAATTAAGGAGTCAAGATAGATACGCAAGGCAAATAATTTCCCAAATCATCACTAAAGACTTATTGGATGAAATTGTTGCATTGAATGCTAAATTTGAAGTTCTTCAAGAATAAATGAAGAATGCTAAGGTTGATGGAAGAAGGGAAGCATGAAAAAAGAAATTGTATATATGCTTTGATATTTAATTAGTTAATATTGTTTTTTAGTATTAGGACATAACAATGACGATATAAGAAAAAAAATGAGTTGTTAGGTTTATCATAATAGTTGTACAGTTTGTACAAGAATGTAAGATTGATAATATGTTATATGACCATAATGGTTGTTTTTAGGTATGTATTTTAGTTTTTAGTGTCTACTATGTTTTTTTTTTTTTTGTCAACAAACGTATACTATTTTTAGTAACCATAATATAAGTGAATAGACAAAGTTAATTAGCACTAAAGCATAATAAAGATAAAAAAAAAAACTATGAATATTGATAATTTTATTTTAAATCCTTATTAAATTGTCACAAGTTGCTAACAATACTATACAAAAAAAATTCCATCACCATCTAGCACATGTTACACAAAAATTTTTCAAGATCATTCATAATCATCCAACCCTAAGAAAAATACATAATTGTCATTTGATAGAACAAAAAACCCTAACAGCTTTCATTATGCATCAACTTTTTCTTTTCCTTATCTAAATGTAATTGTATTGAATTTGGTATAGACAACCCTGAAATAGATTTTCTTTAGATAACTGACTTGGTTCTTTATGTTTTGACATTTTATCAAGATTTTGATTCCTATATGCCTAATAATAAGAAAAGAAACAAGAGTAAATGACTATAAAATAATAATAATAATAATATTGAACACTAGTAATTATTTTGCATTAAATTAGTTATCAATAATTGGTTTTTTGGTAATGCATTAAGTAGACATCTTCACTCTCTTTCCAACAACTGTCTCATCAAGCCTACCAAGCACTTGAATTAAACAATTCATACCAGTGTTATCTACCATTCTCTTATTCTTTAGGCTTTAAGAGTGAAAATAGAATTGAATTATTACTTACATTAAGAATAGATATTCACTGTTAGGGTCTTGGTATAAACCAATTCTTTCTTAATATGATCATTTTTTTTGCTTCTTTTAGAAGGGTCAATGGTCTATTTAATGACCAACACACTTTGTTTTAGATTTATAGATTCATAAAAAGTGAAACCCTAATTGAAAAAGTTAACATAATATAAAAAATACCTTGTTGTTAGTAGATAAAAAAAGCATAGAGTTTTTCTTGGATTTTTTTTGCACTATGTCTGGATCATTGACAAAAACCTTACAATATTAACCAATATAATCAAACTTTACTATTCCCCTTTTCTACAATACATTATACAAACCACAATAATAATCAAAAGTTATACCTTGCTCAATTTTGCTACAATATCATTTTCTAATCTTACTTTCATTTTTTTTCTGGGCTTAAAACTCTTATTTGATGTCTACACATTGAAAATAAAGAAAAAGTTTAACACTATATACAATTTAGCTACTAAGAATAATAAATATATGTTATCATAAGATAGACATCTTACAAACTTTGTTTTCTTTGGACATCACAATTTGTTTTGACCCTCATCATGGCAATAATTGTATGTCATCACCTTACTAGTCTATATAATTTGCTTTTGTTCTTTCCTTCAAATGATTGATGCTTTATTTTTGAAACCCTTTTGAAAGGAAAATGAAAAAAGAAAAAACCAGAAAGCGTAAAGAGAGAACAAGGAAATGAGAAAAAGGAGAGTAAGTTGATCAAGTGATTGAATGGAGTTCACTTCGTTGTTCAATTAAGCTAAATTTTTATCTACATGTTAATGGCTTGTTGTTTTACATTCTAAACAGTGAAGATTGGGATTAGAGCTCTCTAAAAACAAATTTAGAGTATATTTGTTAAGTTGCCTATTTAGTGAGATTTCTCCAACTGTTTTTTTTTATTATGTTTAACTTTAATTTCAATTAAAAGAAAACTTTGTATACCCATTATTTAATATAGGAGATTTTCTTGATGGTTTGCGTTTTTTTTCTTTTTATATCGGATGATTTTTTATATAAATTTTGGTGTACTTTATTTTTCTTATTTTTAATTATTTATTATTGTTTACTTATTACGACTTTATTATGATAAATTGTTTTCATGTTCTTGTGGCTTATGAATGACACGAAGGAGTCTTAGACAAATATGCACATTTGGATGCTATATAGATTTCTCAATTGATAATACGAAAAAAATCAATAAAAAGGCCAACAATGAAAATATAGCACAAGGCTTTATTTTTAATAAGAAGAAATCCGTAAGTATATAAATCAAGCAAATAATATAATATGAGCAAAGTATCATTCTCACGAGAATTGTAAAAGAGTTAAACTAAATACTAAAATTGAACACCCTAACTATATTCAAAATAATCGACAAATATACAATTAACTAATCTATAATGCAAATCGAAAATTTAATTAACTAAAAATTAACTAAATTGAATATAATAAATAAATTAGAATGCAAAATAATCCATTAAAATAATGCTATAAACTAAAATTCAAATCATGCATTTAATTAAAAGCAATTTTTAAAATTAATGTAGTAGATTAACTATAATGCAAAACTTATAAAACTAATTTAATCTTATATGTATCAATGAAAACTATAATGCAGTAGCTAATTAACAACCGAATGTAGTAAACCAAATAAGAAAAAAATTGAAATTTTAATTACAAAAACTAAAGCAAAATTGTAGAATAAAAACTATCTAAAACTATTTAATATAAACTAGTATATAATTAAATGTTAAAAATAGTGACTCAAATCTTATAGCAGATTTATTTGGGATTGGCTAATATTGCTTAATGGATAAGAAGATTAGAAAAAGAAAAATTCTAAGAGAAAAAAGAGTCTTGATAGTCAAGTTTGTATGCTTATAAATAAATAAAGTATTCACAGGGTTAGATATAAGAAAAAATTGTAAGAGAGTTGTAGGGTACTAGAGATTTACATCTTATGGGTATATATGTTTGTATGTTTATGAGTGAATCAGAAGAAATTGAGATGATCCACATAGATATGGTACATAGATGCATATGGGTATGTATTTATTTGAATTGAGAATACTCCACGAGATTAGAAAAGATTGAGAGGGTCTATGAGTATTAATTATGAGTGCTTAATTTGATGTTTGTTTGTAATTTTTTGCAACTAATGGATTTTTTTTTCATCTGTGAATATAAGTTGATTGAGCTAAACCATGTTATATTAATGTCTTTTGTGTGGTTGCTTAATTGTTTGAATATGCTTCCACTAACTTGGATGTTTATTTGATTCGGGCTTTTCACCAAATAAATGGTATTAGAGTCGTCTTAATCTCCAATAAGTGATATTAGAACATAGTTCAAGCTCAAGTCCAAAGGAGCTCGACTCAAGAAGTTTGAATTTGTGTTTTGAAGATCAGTTTGCATGAAGAGTGAAGACACACAGAGAAGATTATTACGAGACTTCTATTGCAGGTGGAGCCAAGTAGATTTAGCATAAAAACTAATGAGTGATAGAATTTAAATCAAAGTGGAGATTGTTAAGAATAGTGAAATCTTATAACAGATTTATTTGGGATTACCTAGATATTACTTGATAGATAAGAAGAATTGCAAAAGAAGAATTTTAAGAAGAAATAAATTCTTGATAGGTAAGTTTGTATGCTTATAAATAGGTAAAATCTCTACAGGGTTAGGTATGAGAAAAAGATGTAAGAGAGTTATAGAATTTTATAGGATAAATACCTTATAAGACTACAAGAGATTTATGTGTTACAGGTATATATGTTTATATGTTTATAAATGAACTAGAGGAGACTGAAATAATCCACATAGATATAATGCATGAGTGCACATGTATATATATTTGTTTAAGTTGAAAATACTCCATAAGACGAGAGAAAATTGAGAGAGTTTATGGCTATTACCTGTGAGTACTTGATTTGATGTTTGTTTATAATTCTCTACAATTAGTAAATCTTTTTTTTCATTTATGAATGTAAGTCGATAGGTTAAACCATGTTAAATTGTTATATCTTATATGATTGATTGATTATTTGATTTTACTTTCGCTGATTTGATTGATTAGAAGTTTTAGCCTAACATTAAAAACAAAAAAAAAATGCAAAATTTAATCTAATTATGCCATAACTTAAAATAGAAACAGAATTATGAATTTAAATTAATGCAATATGTAAAAACTGAAGTGCAATAAAATTTTAAAGATGCAAAACCAGAAAAATTAAACCCTAAATCTAACGTAAAATCTGAAAGTGTATAGAAAACTAAATGCAGAGCCAAAAACAGGCTCTAAACTATGCCAAACCAAATTGTAAACATGTAGTACAGTAATTCCTAGCTTAATTAAACAAGAATCTAAGAACTGGAAACTAAATCTGCATGAACCGAAACCTAGATTTTGCAAGAACATAAACCAAACCCGAAAAATCATAAAGATTTGCAATAACAAATTAAAATCGAAAAGAGCTTGAACTAAAATTGAAACAATAAAATTAAAAATTAAATGGCAAGAACAAAAAACAAAACTGTTTTAAAGAATGGTTTAACGAAACTTGAAAAAAGAGAATTAAACTCTCCTGCACCCAAACTGGGATTTCTTCCAGCCTTGAAAACTATGCTTTAAATCTTCTGCTTCAACGTGAACTTTTCCAAGACAAGTTTGTTTTCATTCTCTTTCCAACTCGGCTCAAAGTAAACTTCAATCCAGAGTAGTACACCAATTTCCGTTTTAACTTCAATCTTCAAACAGAATTTAATTCCTTCCATGCCACGTCATTTAAAAATCGAATCCTCTGCTTGTGCAGCTACAGAAAATCCTGTGCACTTGCTCTAAAAAATCTAGATTATTAATTCTGTATAATCCTGACTGAAATTCTGTCTTTCTGATTCTGCCTGAATTTTCCTCTGTTCCAGTTCCCCTTTTAACTTGCAGAAATTTTGGACAGCTTTTATCAACTTGCACCAGTAGGTCCCGCATTGATGACATAGTCTATTTTGCAACTTGTCTCCAAAATGTAGCCAAATTAGCCAATAATTCATCTTTTTCCAATTTTTGTTGAATTTTACTACACATGCACAAATTAAATAAATTAGGAAGGAAAATTAATTTAATTTGTCAAGAACAAAGTAAAATTCATGCAATAAAACATTAAAAATAACTTTTTTAATAGAATTATTACACATGAGTATTATTTTCTTGTTACACAATTATACTGAGATTCATTATTAATGGGATTGTTGTACTTGTAACCATGATTTGATTTTCTGTCATTAGTGGGCATAAATACTACCATGATTTTGTTAGAAATATTTTTCAGAGTATGAAAATAATATGATTAAGTAAATACTTAATCAAAAAGGAAATCATATTAAGTTATAGTCTTAAGAATATGATTCTAGATTTTAAAAGAATCAAATATAGAAAACTAATTATATAGGTAGTTGATTGCCTGCTTAAAAGAGTCGGCTATCTTAGACTTTTAGGAAAAGCAATCGACTATCATTGGCATGGCATCAACTTTGATAAACAGAAGCTAAACTTATATTCTATATAAAATAGCAGTTAACTACCATCCTTGAGCAATCGATTGCTATGACTAGAAATGAGTAGAATCGATTCCAAATCTTAATGGAATCGACTATAGTTGTTTAACAGTCTTATGGAAACTGGTTTGGCATTATAACAGTTAATTACTAATGAAAGTGAAGTCGATTGTCCTATAAGATGCCGTAACGGGAACCTTAACGGGAACCTTTTTAGAAATTGAAAGGAGTGGACAATTAATTATATGGAGCAGTCGACTGCTCGTACATAAATGCTTTTTAGAAGTTAAAAGAAGTCGACTACTTTAAAAAAAAGTCAACTGCCCTACTTTGAATTGCATTCTGGAACAAAGGAACAGTTGATTGTCTTCTTAGTGGAGTCGACTACTCTACATAAAAAATTACAATTTCATGAAACGTGAAATATTGTTTCCCTTTGAATGAAAAGATTAATTAGTTTAATGAACCAAATCTTCCTTAATTATTTAGAAGGACATTTTTTGATAAAAAAATGATCTTTAATTGAAATAATACAATTAAAGACTTACAGCCTTAGGATTAAATCTTTATAAGTAAAGATTGTTGTGAGTTCATTTTACACAATATAGAAGTTCTTTTCTTCTTACATTTTCTCCTATTTTTCTCAAGTTTAAGGTTAGTTTTTAGCATTGTTTGCTATAGAAAATCTTATTAGACAAGGTATTTTCATTTCCATCAAGGAGTGCTTAGTGATTTAGTTTTTCTAATGCAAGGTAAACCAAACATAAACTTCATTGTATCTTGGAGGCTGTTCAATCCAACCTATTTTGTATATCATACTTGGTGGAGATGAAAGAACTTTTTAAGGAAAGTGGCGTTTCTAGCATGTCTCCAAGCTATTTTTGTTCGTGATTAAAAGTTCTATTTGTTCTACTCAACTTATAAAAGAAAGGCTACGAGAATATCTCATGATCAAACGTCAAGTGCACATTTTTTTTTTCTTCTTTGAGCTTTGTATACTCTAACAGCCTTAATTTTAGCAATATGGATAAGTTCAATTCCATTAAAGAGATGGCAACTAATTTTCAAATATTGCAAAAGTTTGATAGAGACAACTTCTTAAGGTGACAACAAAAGATGCATATCTTCCTTTCCACATTGAAGATATATAGCATACGTTCTCACTATTTCAAAACCGAAAGAGAGACACAATGAAAGTTGCAATGAAACCTGCAAGAGCCAAAGTGGGAGAATGATGATTACATATGTATGGGATGCATTTTAAATGGTAGCTCTGATTCTTTATTTGATACCTAAATTGCATGCACATTAGCAAAAAAAAGTATGGGATAAATTGGATGTAAGGTACATGAAAGAGGATGCTTCATCCAAAAAGTTCATAGTTTCAAGATGGAACATGTACAAGATGACTGATTCTAAACCAGTCATGGATCATTTCTCGAAATTGAAACTATTTTGAATAAGTTTGAACAACACAAGGTAGATATGGATGAAGCATTTTTTTTTTGTCCTCTATATTTGACAAACTTTCTCCATCATGGAAAGATTTCAAGAAAACATTGAAACAAAAAAAAAAGGAAGATGTTAATATCGAGGAACTTGCAAGTCATCTTCGTTTAGAAGAACAATATCGTGAGAAAAATGACAAAGAAAAGGAAGCTAGTACTTCTAAGGTCAATATAGGGGAAGATGTCAGCCATCCAAATCTACAAAAAGAAACTCTTTCCTAATGCCAAAAAGTTAAAGAAAAAGAAATATGCATGTTTCTATTGTGGGAAGAAAGCTCACTTCAAGAAAGATTGTCCTATAGTCCAAAAGAAGAAAGAAGCACCTAATGAAACTAAAGATAACTTTGTTGCTATGATTTCGGAAATTATTGTCATGGAAGACAAGAAGGCATGATGAATTGATTTTGGTGCTACAAAGCATGTTTGCACCAATAAAGAAGTCTTGTTTAAAATTTTCCAAGAGGAAAAAGGCAATATGCTTTATATGACAAATTCTTCAACAACTGTCAAAGGCAAAGGAAAAATTTATTTAGAATTTATACTCAGAAAAAACATTAACAATTATAAATGTTTTGTATTTTCTGAAAGTTAGGAAAAATCGGTGTTCTTTATTCCGCATATGTGATCTAATAGTCGGAAATTTGGCATCATAATAGTCGGGAAATGAGAATCTGCAATGTTTACCAAACTACATATCATTCCAAAAAGCCGGAAGTGTACTGGAAAATTCACTAACCCTGTTTGTTGTCTCTTTCCATGTCAAATGGAAACATGTGTATTTGCATTCGCAGGGCTTGGATTTGTAAAATTAAGGCTATATCAACTAAAACCCATGTATAATTCATCCCATATTTCTCTATTTTCCTTCATGTTCAAAAGAAAAAGCTGCAACCTAAGTAAATATGGAGTAGACTGACTGTTTAGTATTATAAAATTCCAAAATAGGTTACAATTATTAATCCAGCTATACTGATCTTTCTGGAATAAAAATCTTTCTGGGATAGAGAAAGGAGGAAAAAAAAGGGCTTGTTAAGGTAACAGACACCTAACGTAAGACACTCTTAAGTGTACTACCATGTCAAGAATAATTAAAAAAAAGAAATGCTATATAGCAAATGATATATAGATTTCCTCTAGTCAAAGTAATCCGAATAAGTTATACCTGCAGAAGATTTTGGATTTGCCTTTATATCCTCCCACAATTTCTGTATCAAATATTTTGATTTATTGCCCACGACAGATCTGACACACACCGTATTCTTAATTTTAAGTAATTGTTATAGTTGTAGTAGCTTTTGAGTATTAATTTATATAATAATTTTTATGATAAAAAGTTGATATCTTTTGGAACGGAAATGGAACATCCATACAATGGTCTCCCATGCTTCGGAGCGACAGTCTTCTCTGACTACCCTACTTTCACTTTCAGACTCATTTCAATGCCAACATTTTAGACAAAACAGAAAGCTCTTCACACAAAAAAAAAAAGGGTTTTTCTTTTCATGCTGTAATTATTCTTCACTTGTTTTTTTGTTTCAAGCAGATATAGTCTCCCATCTTCCAAGGTTTCCAGTAGTACTGTTCCAATCCACTGTTGCTTCTATTTTTTCCTCCACTGAATGCTGTGTAAAAGCGCTATCTATTAGTGGAAGGAAGTAATCTGTCGTTATAGGCTGCTCACAGTCCTACTGCCATAAACTTTCTCTTTACTGCATTCTTGTTTTAATTTCCATATTTTTCATTTTTTTTCCCACATTCTCTTTCAGTTTTATTGGGGTTAAAATGTATAGTATTCCAAGAGAGGATTCATATTCTGAATGTGAAATTGCAGGTGGGAAACTAAGGTCAAATTAACAAAAGGACTTCCAATTAACATATAATTTATTATACCAGGTAAGCACTCAAACACTCTTGCCTTCAGCTTTAAACACTGTAGTTGTCACTGCTTTTCTACTTTTCCTCCATTTATTATTGTTTTAGCAGATTTAGGAAGTTTTCAAAGAAACTGCAATGGTTAAGGATCTTTCAACTCCATATGCTTGATACTTTTAGATTGTTTCAGGAGTTGGCAACAAATTTGTCTTCTTTTGTTTTTGGTTGCACTCCCAACGTCAAAGGTTTCTGAATGTATTTGATTTCTTTTTGGTTTGTGCTTTTAATTAAATTAGTCAGTCTTCAAGGTTTACAAGGGCCCCTATCCTAGGCAGGCAACTTTTTAGTTTTGGGCCTGACAATACCCCACAACTAGACTACTACGGAAGAAAGCAAAAAGGGGAAGGTGGCCAAAAATATAGCTTAGGTGAAAAAAAATTGAGAAAATTGAAAATTAATTTAAAATTATACTATTTGGATTGATTTTTTATTTAATTTTATTTAATTTCAAATATTGTATTATTTTTAATCTGGTTTAATTCGATTTTTTATTTAAAAATAAAAATTAAAAAATATCCGACTTAAGTCAAATTATATATTTATATTAATTTATATATTTAAAATTTTTATAAAATAAAAATAATTATTTTATATTTAAATATATAAAAAATAATATAAAACTAATAAATAATTAAAAATAAATAATTTTAAAAATTAATGAATTAAATCGAATCAATAAAATGTTTTTATCGATACATCTAAGAAAAAGAGAGATTGAGGGTTTTTAAGCCATCTGCCCATCCTTAGGGAATTTCATATAGTGACTTGGTTTAAAATTTAGGAGTTTTATTTAAAAAAAAAAGTTTGATAATTTTTGGTATATTGAATATTAAAATATTGAGTTAATTAAGAATCAATGAGTAAAATAACTAATCAGAAACAACTCATTAAACCTTTCATATGCAATATTTTGGTTTATTTACCATCATGATTACACTTAATATGCATGCATTTATTCAAATATTTCTTATGGCAAAAAAAAATTTTTTTTTGAAGAAAAGAAAAAAAAGAAATAATTAACCTAAAGGAATTAATTAAAAGATTGTTTACTTTAACTGGAAAAAGTTGTTTGTCTGACTTTGTTCAGGAGTCAATGTGCTTGTAGAGTGTGATAATCATAAAAGTTCCTTAAACATTATCAGGAATAGAAGGAGAAAGGAGAAGAAACCATTTCTATTGGTTATTTAATTAATTGGGTGTTCAAATTCCTTCACTGGAGTTTGGAGATATTGTTTGTGTCGGGAGTGGATAAGAGGACAGGCACCGTAAAGGTAAAGGAAAAACATAAGCAGAGGTCAAAAGTTCATTCAGCGTTGATTTTCCAGTACTCGAGGAGTTGTGTAAAAAGCAAAGGTTAAGGGAAATGAAAGTAAAATGAGAGGCTTAGGGTTATTTGGGAGAGAAGGGAACAGAGCCTTGAATAACGTGGTCCAATGAGATTGATGGACCTGACGTGATACACTTTTTGCAATGCATGGATGACACGCCTTCATTTTCAATTGTTTGAGATGAGAAAATCAACGGTGATCACTCCTGACGTTGTCAGGGCGTGTACGACTTGGTGTTGCACTAAGTTGTTTGTCTTATCTTAATCGAGCTGAAAAGACTAGAATGCCCATCGGCCCAAAATATCTACGTACATCATGTGTGTCCAGACACGTTTTAACTACAGCATACGTAGGTGCAAAAAAGTTTGAACATGTTCGAACGTACAATTCACTTAATAATAGTTTTTAAACCTGCTAATGTGTCATTTCAATGCTAGGAGAATTTAACGTACAATTTCTAGTGCTAAATTGTTATACTGTTCAGTGTTATTTTTAAGCAATATGGGAATAGCTATGAGCATCCCTAAGGCGTTAACAAAAGGCTTCAAAGGCATCCCTTGTTTGAATACCACTTGATACATATGCCTGTCTATGATCTTCCTGGATTTAAAGGTCTGACAAGGAAATTCTGTTGTTGGAACAGGCAAAAAGGGCAATAAAAAAATCAACCTTTGCCTTGCAAGTCACTTGTTGCTATTGATTATTGTCTGCCCTACTGCTTAAAACAGTATGTTGATCATGTTGGTCATATGGAATTTTACTTTTGTCAATCAGCTTCAATCCTCTGGTTTTTGTTTATCTTCCATATTTGTTTATCACATCATGTTGGATTATTTTATCATCTTGTAATTGATTAGTTTAATTCTTTAATGCATAAGATGACAATGATGTATTTCTTATTGAAAGGATGACTCCTTATAACCACTGTCATTCTTTAGGCCCACTGTCAGGTAGTGTTCCATGATGAACATCTGATCAAGGAGAACCAAGAGTTATTTTGACATTTATCCTCAGCTGCTGCCTCAAGATGACTTTGATTGCTTTTGTGGTCGTTATCTGGCTAATCATCAATAATGTCCCAGTACAAGCAGTGAGTTGAGATGTTGAAAACCTTTCCATCTATCCATTCATGGGTTAACATTCTTTACAGTAACATTTCTGTCTTAAGTTCATGGTCACTTTTGGTACATTTAAGCTCATATCCAATTAATAAAACAAATTATTCGTTTTATATATCTATTCATGAGTTTATTTTCTCATTTTCAACTTCTACATGAACTAATGGTATTGTAATTTGATGGTATCATATTCTTAGGTCCGGCATAGATAAATTTGCTTTGACCGACCCTGAGAAAAGGTGTATCGACTGTCAGGCCAATAAAATCTAAGATCCTTTTACCGCCTAAAAAAAAGCATTAAAGTGTGATTGATAATATAAGATGTAAGAATTAACCTCTTGACATGTAACCAAGCAAGTTGGAAAGAGTTTTCTACATTAGATCACCTAGGTCCAAATTTGAGAATTTCCCATACCACTGACTCTCTATCAATACTTCCAAAATCTAATAAGACTTTTACCCTCAATTTCTTGTGTTCAGCTAAGCAGTTTAGACTTTTTCTCACGAGGATAAGCTCATAAAAATTTCTCATGCTATCTCCACTACCTTTCAGTGGTCTTATTTCAATCGTCACTAGTTAAACATCTATGAACAGAGTTTTATTTCTATAGTTGTTCACTTGTGCTTTAAATAAAATCTTTCTTATTAGAAATTTGGACAAAAGTGGTTATAAGTTTTATTCCTTTTTGTTCTTAGGAGAAGTTGGAGAACTGGGAATCATGATTGTCACCATGTAGTAGCACACTGGAGATTCTTTTATATATCGGTGACGATTTAAGGTAACGTACACTCTACCGAAGGACTGCTTGCACTGGAATTCTTTTAAGATTCTTCTGTTATAGTTTATTAAGTTTTTATTTGTAACTTGCTGTAACTCTATTTGTTGAAGTTGGAACGAGGTTTGAGATTACATCAATCAATTTAACATCATCTAAGCCTTGGGTGTGTGCTGAGAGCTCATTTAGTTGAATAAGCTATAGCTTGGAGTTTACCATATATCCATTTTTCTTCAGCATTTTTAATTAGTTTCACATTCAATACCATAGGCGCTTGCTAGAAATCTTACAGAGAAAGATACTTTCACAGGTTACTAGAAGTTTATGTTATAGCCAGCTTAGTGACTGGATCAACTGTTTCCATCATGACTTACATACATCATGAAATATTGCCTAATTGGGGAACTGGAGATAATGAAGTAACCTATTGAATCACCACAGGCATGCATTATGTAATGGCACTGATGAGTTATCATTTTCCATTTTGTAAATTTAGACTCACAATGGAAAGAGCGTCTTCTAAGCTAGTATTGAACTCATTTAGGTGCATATTCTTTTGTGATCTCCGGATTGATTCGCAGAGTTAGATTGAGTCAGTGAGAGCTGTGAAAAATGAATTGGCTATAGAGAGAATTCAGGATTAGTAAAGAAGTCAGAAATTGATTTTTCAGCAGGAAATTCCAAAATATAAGCCTTGTTCATATGGTTTTCATTAGGAAACAGGTAAGTACATAATTATATATATAGGGTCAGGAACTGGTAAATTGTCTATGCTCATAGAAAATAATAAAACCATCGAGGGGTAAAACAAGACACCAAGATTGATGGATGAGCAAGGACAAATTATAAACAAAAGCACCACTTCATTAATGAAGGTGACATATAAAATGGAAAACTTGGAGATAGGATCGATGGTGTTACTAAAGGGCTATGGTGATGTTAAGACCTTTGTAGTGGTGAAGGTGCTGCTAATATTTTGAGTTGTTAACTAGAAGTGATAGCATTTGGAAGCTTTAGACTGTTTCAAGATGACCTTTATGGAAATTTTCTTGGCTGTGCTCTTCTTCATATTTCTTATGCAAATCTGGTTGTCATCGAGTTGGTTAAAGTGGGGATGGTTTCTAGTTTACTTGGTGAAATTTTGCTTGCTTGCTATACCCCTACGATGTTGCCGATGTGTTTGTTTTTCTTGATATTTGGAGTAGCAAGGACTTCTTATTTTGGTATTCCTGGACATTTTTAGACTTTTGCTGTTGCTGTAACAACATATATTTTTTGTTCTTTGCTTTTGCTAGCTTTGTTGCTAGTTTTTTATTTCTCTTGCAATTTTAGTAAAATCCTTTTGGCTGAGAAAAAAAAAAAAAAAACCAACCATAGATAAATATTGGACTTTTCCAATGTGAAGGATACTGATTGCATTTTTAAATCAATGAACCACTGCAAGAAAAGGTGTCTGTCACCAAATTTACTTCAGTTATGCTTTTCATTTTAGTTTCACTTTTGTTTTCCTCTATTCTAGCTAGGATAAATCAAATAGCTGTCGGTAATTTAAGCTAAGGCTTAACTGTGAAGATGTTCTACTTTCATTTTGTGAGTGTATCAGAAGACAAAATGAAATTATAGTTAAAAAAAAAAAAAGAAGACAGAGAAGGAGAGCTGCATATCCAAAGTACTCCATGCCTGTAGTAATAGAATGCAGTGACAATTCATGGAACTTATAGCTCATCAATCCTCCAAATCAAATGGACACTTCACCTATGTTAAGGATAACCACATTACAAGAGGGGAAATTTAAATTAGAAAATTCTCTTCTGACAAAGTTTCTGCATAAACTAGGTGGTGAAATATCTAGGCGCTAGAGTTTGGCAACATATCCGGTTCTTCACCTGAAAATTTTTTCTACCTCAATGCTAGTTTGAAGTCATTATCCAATAGCTTATGTTAAATGACCTTGGTAGAATTAGGTCCAAGTAACTGATTATTATTGAGACAGCATTGTTTGATTTGTTTTTTAATGGGTTAATAACATGAATGATTCTTAAACTATAGTGAAATATTTAATATAAGAACTAAACTTTAAAAATCTCTAATGTAGTACACAAACAATAAATCTATTAATTGATGTGGTACTTAGTGGTTTGTTTGTCCATCACGTATCATCATTTGAAGCTAGTAATATTATGAGTGACTACTACATTAATTAGATTCATAGTTTTGATATCATATTAAAAATTTTTAAAATTTATGTACCACTATGAACATTTCATTATAGTTTTAGGGGCCATTCAAAATATTAACCTTTTTTATTCAAAAGGTAAGAGGACAGAGAGTTGTGTTCAGAATTAGCTGGTTAGTAGCTAGCCAAGAGTTGATAGGTGACAACGTTGCAAGATTTGAACATCAAAAAGTAATGTTCCTCTATAGTTATAGGATAATGACTGTCCTCAAGACAACATAGTTTTTCCTACGGTACTCTCCCCTCTACACTACTCAAGACAAAACTGTTATACCTGATAAAAAAATTTATGCAGAACACAACAGAATTTTTAAGGAGAACTCATCATTGACTAGATGCCTACTTTAAAGCTTAAAAGTGAGAACACATGCGTTGTTAAATATGTAAAACTAGAGCACAGATAGAGAAAAGGAACACATTTGTCTCATAGAAAGAAAAAGAGAACATCTATTTCTAGAGAGGCAGGAGCAGTTAAGGAGACATCAATGCACATGAAAGAAATTGCTTTGACATCGCTTGTGATGAGATTATGATCTTTTCTATCTCATGTAAAGAGTCTATCAATCATGTTATGTAAAATAGGCACATGCGTGGTTGTTTGAGTTAATGAACCATTCCGAATTGTAAATTACACTTGCACACACACACATATAGAAATAGTTTAAGCAAAGAACTAAAGTTGAATAGGACATATGAACAGAATGTAGCAGTTTTCAACATAGAAGGTGAAACAGACTTTTTCATAAATTTGACTATGGTATTGAATGATTGATCAAAAAGTGTAAAGATCAAAGTGTACTGATATGCTGATAGACTTATTGATATAACTTTCTTTAAATCTTTTATTTAAGACTAGGATCATACATGCACCTCAAAAGATTATACACCTTTAATATATCAGCATTTATGTTTTCTCTTCTTCTTTTCTGATTACTAGCAGCTTATTTCATAAAGTAACAACTACATTAGAATGAGATTATGGGATTTACTTCAAATATCACAACATTCTATCAATTTTCTTCCTCTAGAAGTTGTGTTAATGACAACATTGTTAATCAATTTTGGTAGAAAAATATACCTTAATTTGTTAAATGGATTCAAAGTCCATATTGTGAGAATTGTTTAATATCATTTTATTGTAAACTTTCAAGGAAATACCCTATCATTGAATGGTACAAAAAATTATCTAAGAAAAGATTTTCATCATTGCTAATGCAATGAAAGACTATATAATCATTGCATGAGGTAAAAGAATTTTGCATGATTTAGAACGAGTTACCTTTGAAGCAGACAAGGCAATATCAGACCAGTCCCCTCTTTCCCCTCTATGAAAGAAAGATTTCTGCCACAACTTTAAATTCATTTTTAATACCTTTCACTTGATCTGGTTGTCTAATTACAACTTTAGATCCACCTCCCTCTTAATTCTTCAGTTGTTCTAAAGCTTTCGTCTTCACCATATAAAATATACATATCATTGTAAAATATCCAAGCTAAAATAATGTATTCTATACTTATTAAGTGCATTAATTCATATATGTTATTTTATTTTCTTCACTTCAACTCCAAAGTGAGTTACATCTTGATTTTCAACTCCAAAAAAGTTTAATTGATTTTTTTTCTGTATCAGAAATGAGAGAAAGTTATGAGAACTTTCTTGATTCTGTTAAAAAATTTGGTGATCCTCCCTACTAAAGAAGTTGCCTAATACTAATAACATGTTCTTTTTTGTAAAACCCTTAGAACAAAAATAAACATGTAGATTTGAAATTGATAAATATATATATATATATAGAAGGTTTTATTTGTTTGTACAATGAAATTTGTAGTCAATATAAACTAGACATGAAATTTTCAGGTAAGATTTTCTTTTCAAATCTAATTTGATAATTTCTATAAATTATTAAGTTGTCAAAATTTTCTAATTAACAGACTCAATACAGTTTGTATTATGATAAGCATACAAAATGTACAAGGCTTGAGAAAAATATTTTCTTTCACATTATCAAAGCAATAATCTAAATGAACATTTCTATAATTATCAATGCATCCGAGTACAAGCTAAGGGTAGAAATGCAACCATGCATAATGTTCACAAAAGTTATTTAATTTGGAGATTGCATTAAGGAGCTCTATGATCCAATTTTGTCCTCTATTACTAGGATTTATACAGGATTAAAAGATTTTTAGGGTTTCTTTCCAGCACAGAGATAGGGGTAAGTAAGATCTGCTATGGTGTAGCATATGTGCATTTACTTTGTATCTCCATCAATTTCAGTTATGTGTTTTTGAGAGGAAAAGTGTCCCTAAGCTCAAATTCTTTCAGTTTTTATATCAATTTTTTTTAGAATATATATATATATATATATATATATATATATGAAGTTACTCACTGGTAAGATATTTGCTTCACAACAGGAAAGCACTAACCACAATTTTGTAGTAAAAACTGATCCTCCAATAACAAGTTCAGGCAGGACATTAGGAATGCAAACATCATTAGCAAGCAGTTAGGCTATAAGTAGTATAATACCACATAGACTTTAAATAAACTAGGTATAGTCGATCCATAGACTGAATAACTTACTACTCTCTTAGTTTAATCTGTGCTTTCACATTGTAGATATATATATACAGCCAAGTAAAGAGAGAAAATACCATGTTAGTCATGAAGGGTTTATTAGCCTATAGTTAGATAACTCTTGCAAAAGTAAAATCTACTTAGCAAATTCAACATATATGGATGTCATTAACCCATAAACTGAATTGATAGATAAATTTGACTTAACAAGTCCAAACCATTTGTGTGTGTGTGTGTGTAATTCTGTTTAATTCCCCAAAAGTTTTTGGAGGTAATATAAGGGCGAGTGAGAGCATAGTGTTGGAGAGTTTCCTTTGTCTTTAACTTTAATTTTGCCCTTGTTGGACAGGTTTAGCATATATATATATATATACTCCTCATCTAGCGACTCCTTTGCATCTAAATGTAGGAGACTAAGAAACAACCATTGCTTTAAAGGAAGTGAAGGGTGCTTAGATCACAAAACATTGCCTAATACATATATGGCATACTACCTTTTTTTTTGGAATAGGACATGCATCTTGAATTTTGAAAATTTCATTCTTTCTTCAATGCGGTTAATACCATTGTAGGTATTATATATAGCACTCCTGACTTATTGTTACACAAACTGATATTATTTTTTTAAATGTTTAAAATAATTAAATTGGATTTTTATCCTACCTAATAGCTAATTCTTCCTCATAATTTCTATTTTTCTCTTAATTTTAGTGTGAAAAATTTTTTAGTATTTCCTTTTCTTTCTCCTCATTATATACTAAGTTATTCTTATAACTGAAATTATTAGATGAAATATTTTTAATTTTTTTCAAATATTTAATCACACACATATTTGCACTTTTATTCCATGAATTTCATACTATAGAGCAACAAGATGCTTCAACATTCCTAACTTATAGCTGAATAAACCTCTTGAGGAGGCTTCAGTTACTTCTCTCATTTCTTTTCCACCTTTAAAATTAGATCAGTTTCCATCTTCAATATTTGTTGAATATCAATTTCAGTACTCTTCAAAAGGACTTTTCTGACTGGTTAAACAGTTGTCAGTGAAAATGAATTAAGATTGTTAACTCTCCTAGCTAGGAAATTTCTGCTCAGTTACATGCATGCTTACATGTTCCCCCTTAAAATAATAATTCCTTCTTAGATGTCTGTTCATTAACCATTTTCCTGGTTCAATTCATATGATTCTAGTAAGCAAATCTTTATTCAGTTCAGTTAATCTTTCTTATCATTTGGTGTCAGTAGCAGTCCCAGACAAAATATTACTTATCTCATAAAAATCAGCCAAAAGTATACCACAAGAGATACCATCCACCGAATTATGTACTTTAATTTAACGCCTTGATTCTTGAGTACTTCAGTCAAATTTAAGGCTAATATTACTTATCTCATAAAAATCAGCCAAAAATATACCACAAAAGATACCATCCACTGAATTCTGTACTTCCATTTAATGCCTTGATTCTTGAGTACTTCAATCAAATATAAGGCTAACTTTCTTGGCATACTATCTGCTCATCATCAGATAATCTTCAAATAACCAAAAAAAAAAGGGGAGGAGATGGAGGAGAATTGTTGGAATTAATAAAAGAAATGTACAAAAACAAAAATAGAGATGGAAGCTAGAGAAACTTCTTCATTAATTTATACTAATTTCTAACCCCATGAGGCCAGCCATTGAGAGATTCAAAAGAAAGGTAAGCATTCAAAGATTTTTGATTGCTATATCAAACCTAAAAGAAACAACAAAAATTATAGCTTACATCTTTGATGCTCATGCACTGCATAAGTACCGTAGTCATTGATTGTAAGCAGGCCTCTCACGGTTTGCCATATACTTGAACTCCTGAAAATTAAGACTGAAATTAATTATATATAATATATGAAGTTAGATAAACAAATATAAGAAAAGGATCATATATGTATTCTTGGATGATACCTGTTGACAGCTTGACATTAGTTATAGCGCAAAAGGTAGTGTGCCATTGCACCATTGATGTCACAATTCTGAGGCAAATTGGGAAAGTAGTTATTGCCACTGCTGTTGCAACTTACATCCTTTGAAGCTGCGAGGTTTTGTTGATAACCCAAAATTGTAGATGGCTTCAACTTCCTTTTGATCACTATAGATTCCTCGACAACATTTTCTCTTGGTGCTGCACTTGTAAACTGGGAGGGACTAGCCCTAGGTTCTTCAACTTGATGAGCAACAATTTTAAAGGAGGATGCCATGTTGTGGTTGTGGCCATAAGAATGATCTGATTTCTTGGATACTTCAAGATGGGTCAAAGACCTTAATTGGTTCAAGAATTGAGGGCTTGCATCTGGACATCTTTTCCACTGATCATGTGTACTAGTACTATTCCTGGTGCACATCTTTTCTCTAGTCCTTTCCCTTGCTCTCGCCCTTGCCTTTGCTCTTGACTCTTTTACAAGAAGAGGGACTGTTACTTTGTGTAACTTTTTCATCTTTTTCTCTTTAGAAACAACACCTTCTAGCTCGGGTGACTTGCTTTTCAAAGCTGTCCCCTCCTTATCAAGCTCTCCATTCTGAGCTACCATTTCGCACTCAGGGCTCGAAGACAAACTCCTTTGACCTGATCCGCTACAACCATTCCCATGCTTCATCATTACCAGCTCTCTAATGGCATTTTTTGACTTTGTAAGCAACCATTCTAGGGTTTTGCTTGCTTTGTCAAACCCTAGCATGTCTTGAAGATCAAAGAACTCGCGGGCGATTTCTATGGACAGCCTCACCCTTCTATCTCTCACCCCTTGGGCAGTGCAAATCTTGCTATGTCGATCTTTCTTTACAGGCTTCTTGGCAGGAATACTAAAACCTGAAGCACTAAAACATTCGCCATGAAGTCCACTAACACCATCCTGTTTAATCATTGTGGCATTATTTAACAGTGCCATGTTAATTAAAGAGTACTCGTTAGGTGGCAACAATGAACTAGCAGACACCAGATCATGGTGGTGATTAAGGAAAATGTCATTAGAGTCATGACTTAAAAGAGGAGGTGGAGGAGGAAGAGCTGGGGGATGGTAAGAAGAAGAAGGAAGGTGAGAAAAAGGGTTGATATTGTTGGTTGAAGAGAACATTTTTGGCGTCTTATGTTTACAAAATTAGAAACCCTAACTTCTCTTGAACATGTGGAGATTCACTGCAAGAGAATTTAATGAGGAACTGGCAAATGAAGGAAAGAATTCAGTCCCATTTTATCATGGTTTCAGGTTCTCTATAGCTCTGCCAACCAGGGGAGAGTAGTGTACTAGAGTTTGAGAACGACTGCTAGAGATGATAATTAGAGAAATTAGTCTTTGATGGATAAAACGCACTAAATGGTTGTGAGTAAAGAGACAAAAGAGTCATCCATCACTTCTTCCTATTAAACTTTTGGGCAAAAGTTTAGAAGAAAGTGGTGAAGGGCCAAGGGAGAGGATAGTGTTTGTATTAGTGGTTGGTCTAACCGTAGATGAAAACAAATGGTTTGTGCCACTTATTGTGGAAGCAGCATTTGTAGCCAATGCATCATCCAATTGGGAGTGGGGACTGATTGCAATCTTTTCACACTTTTAAACCCGTTAATTCAGAGCAATGCCTAGGGGTCTGCCTCTGCCCCCTTTTTGCTTTCTCAAGTTTTCAATGCCATGGTAATTAAGCTATTTTTTTATTTGGTATTTTGTTTTTCAAAAGAAATTATATTTTAAAAATTGAAAAAGAATTATTCATGTATTCGAATATTAAATTTATTGAATATTATTCTTTTAAGAATAATTATGAAATGAATTAAATTTGAGGTTCAATTTTACATATATCTCTTAATTATTTATAAAAAATAAAGATAAACATGTAAGTTATTCCAACTTTAGTAGTATAAATTAATTACTTGATTTTCTATGGCATGACAATAGGGACCAATTTCATCACTCGATGTGCACTTTCTAGCATGATAGAAAGGATTAATCATATATAGAATATTATTGTAAATTATGAAATTCATACATTTGAATAAATAATACTCATTTTGTCTTATTTTTAATCTCCCTTTTTATACCCAAAACTATATCTTTTATTAAATACTTAAATCTCTTTTTTTTATATTTTCAAATTATTTTTTAATGATTTTTTTTTTTTTACTTTTTAGCATAAAAAATTATGGAATATCAAATTTATAAAAATTATGGTAATTTCAAGTTTTGTGTCATTTCATATTTGAGTTTGTTTTTTTTTTTATTGTTCATCTCTACTCTATTGTATCAAGATAAATCATTTATGAGACCCGAGAATTCAAAAAATAGAAATGGATGATTTTACAAGTTTAGTTAATAGGATCAATGTCTCAAACCACCTTTAAAGCATAGTAAATTTTTTAATGTGATTTTTTAATTAAAAAAAATTTAATGTCATATCTAAATTATAAAATTTTTAAGTAATATGATACTTATATATCATATGATTAATTTCAAATAATACCATGTGATCAATTAATAGTCTTTTAAATATCATATTAATTAACAAATTTATAATTCAAGTATTAAATTAAAAATTTTTAAAGTTTAAATATTATATTGAATATTTTACTATAGTTTAGAAATTGTTTGAAACATTAAACCTTAATTAATATGCCATGGTTTTTAAAATAAAAACAGAAGGATGTGTGAGAGGAGAATTAAGGCTAAGGATGTTAATGGTAGGGTAAGGGATGAGTAGAATATTTCTTATCATGATCTTTGGTTTTTTATATTATATTTATTTTTGTATTTATATTTAACAGATATTCTAAATTTATTTTCATTTTTATTTTTGTGAGAATTTAATGAATACGAATAATTTACAAATTGTAGTTTTTTTAAAAAATAAAAAATAAAAATAATTTTTTAGTTTTTTATTTTTATCTTATATATTTATATAAATTTTTATAAATATATATTTTTAATAAAAATATATTAGATCAAATTAATCTAATACAAAAGTTTATATTATTAAATAAAAATTTATTTATCAAATATATAAAAAATATATATATATGAGTATAAAATGAGTGTTATATTGCCATTCACTACTTAAAATCATACTCATTTTTATCAGTAAAACTTAATACCAATTTTCATCCTTATTCAAATAAAAAATTAAAAAATAAAATTAACAATCTCAATAAAAAAATATTTTAATTATAATTCTTTTTATTATAATATTATAATATTTAATTATAATAAAAAAAATATATAAAAATTCATCACTTATAAAAATAAAATTTATATAATATTTTATTAAATTTTATATATTTTAAAAATTAATTGATTAATTATAATGCAGATATGTTCAATCAAAAAGGTCATGGGGGGGGGGGGGGGGGGGTTGGCACCAATGAATTGAGTGAGAAGGTGTGTAAAATAAGACGTCGAGAGTTGTGAGAGAAGAAGGGATTAAAGTGGCTACACGTGCCTCTGCCCTACACCAACTCCACACATCCCCACAAATTGCTCTCCCTTCCTCTCTCACCTCTGCCATTGCCCTCTCCGCTCTACTTTTGTCAGTCTTTTCCTCTCCTTCTTTTGCTGTAATCCAACAGTTCTTTTGTTCTTCTTACCCTATCGAGAATTATTCATATAAAAACAACTTAATGGATAACAATTTTTAGAAATTTGCTTTTAGTAACTGAATCATCAAATTATCAAACATTTTAACTTTTTGTTGAATGATTTTTTAACATTCAATTTTAAGTATCCAAAAATTTAACACGATGCATTCAAATTCAAATCCTCGAACAATAAGTTTTTTAAATTGATTATATTTTATTTTAATGTAAAATTATAACATATATGTTATATAATGTCTTATTAAATTTTTTATATTTTTATATAAATATATTATAATTTAAAGATAATAAAAAATTATAAATTTTAAAATATAAATTTATTCAGTATCATATTGAACGAACTAAATATGATGTAGATTTAACATTTTTTTTTATCTTTTATTTTATTGAATTGTAACCAGTTTTTTTAACATGTGAAATGCACAGAGTCTTTATTTTGTTTTTTATAACTTTAATTTTTTAATTTATTTTAATTTTTATATTATTTTAATAAAAATATATATAATCTAATTTTTTATTTATAAAAAATTAATTTCACATCTTGATCTTAAAGTTTTTATTTTAAAAATACATATATATATTTATAATATGTTTGATTCATAATAAAAATTAAAAAAAATTAAGTGTTTAATTTATGAATTATGAATTATTTAAAATAATTGAAGAAATATGTAGAATATGAAAATATTTTTAAATAATAAAAAGGAAAAAAATTTAAAATGGGAAGAAAAATCATTTGATTTATAAATTATTTTACAATATTATTTAAAATATTGAAAGTATATAATTATACATTTTTAGAAGAAAAATAAATACTATTATTTTTAGAAGAAAAATGATCATCTCATTGCTTGCTTGGATTTATGAATAATTGTTTTTGATCAATTGATGGGGGTATCAATGATAAAAATATTTTTTTTCTATTTTAAAATAAATGACTCATATATAATATATTAATTTGATTATATTATATATCATCATCATTTATTTAAAATTTATAATTATATACTTTCAATATTTTAAATAATATTGTAAGATAATTTATAAATAAAATGATTTTGCCTATCATTTTAAATTTTTTTTCATTTTTATTAGATAAAAATATTTTCATATTCTACATATTTCTTCAATTATTTTAAATAATTCATAATTCATAAATTAAACACTTAATTTTTTTATTTTTATTATGAATCAAACATATATATATATTTTTTATAAATACTCTAAAATTAAGAAATTACTTATTTGTTGTTATAAAAAAAAATTATGTAGCCAAAAAAATTTATTCATGTAAATAGTTACATCTATAAATTTTCTATAATAAGCATATATATATATATATAATATAATATCATATTATATTTGATTGGACGATAGATAAAAGAAATTCAGTAATGGATAAATAAGAAAGACAGAATCTAACCAAATTTATGTCAACAGAAAAGATTGTGATGGCGCCATATATAATATATTGCAACTCTAGTACGAGTAGGCTTATAGCTACTGCTTTAGGCTTATCCTGAATAAAATCAGAGAGCAATTAGTACTAATATGCATTTTTAAAAATTAACTTGTTGTACTTTTTCAAAAAGTAAAGCAGACCCAGAACTGAACTTTCAACTGATCTGTAAGCCACATTGGTAAAATAATTTGAATGATCTAATTTTGTGAAATTGAAACTATGACAATCAGAAAAGAAGTAGGGAGTAGCCAGAATGATAGCAGCTAAGATGTAGCAACTGGTTTCTTCCCTCATCAGCATGTCCATGTTTCCTGATGATCTGCTGCTGTGCTGTGTTGTGATGTGGTGACAAGATACCGACCCTCACTTCCTATTTCTCTCTCTTTCACTCTGAAACACTAAGGGAACAACAAACATTATGTCTACTAGAATAGGGTTGGAAAGAAAAACGAAAACCAACCCACAAAATGCAATGGAAAGTGAAAGTGAAAGAGAAAGAGAAAGAGAAGGTAAGTACGTATCGGTTGTCACTGACAGATTTAAATTTTCTTTTAAGATATTTATTTATAATATATAAAAAACGTGTGAATATATTTTTAATTTTATCAACGAAAAAAATATTTTTAAAAAATATCTTATTTTAAATTTTATTTTATTTTTTTTTGTATTTTTGAGAGCATTAAAAAAATTTCTTTCAAATTTTATTATTTTTTAATTTTTAAAGAGTATATGTAGACATCTTTTCACCAAAAAAAAAAAAAAAAGAATCCACGAATGAAAATAGTTTTAACGTTGTTATCAAATGGACAAGAGGTCTCATGTACCAAAAATAGTTTGATAAATTTAAGCATTATAATTACTGTAAAGGCAGGTTTTTTAGTGAATATGTTGTGGTACACAGTATTGTTTTTAGTTGTCCTTCAGAGTTCAGATAATGTGAGAATATCTCTTCCCCTTTCGTATTTACACAAAAGGCATAGATAGCTTCGACTTCTGTTGACAACTGAAAACTCAGGCCTCAAGTAGGTACTTGCATACTCTGCTCCTTTTTGCTTTTTGTTTTTTGTTTTTTTTTTTTATTATTATCTATATATCTTACCGTTTATGAAGCAAAATTAAAAAGCAAAGAAGTGGGATTGGTGCCTTTAATGTCCCATAAATAATGTTCTAATTCATTTTTAAAAGTAAACTTTTTTTTCTTTTAACTTCATTTTATTTTAAATATATTTCTAATTAAAATATAAGATAATATTTTCTAAAATCTTTGAATGGGAAAAGTTTTCAATTATAATTTTATAAAAAATTAACTTATAAAAATTTTCAAATATAAATGATCAAAGTTGATAAAATTTTACTATAATAAAATAAAACCAGACGTGTGGGACCAAGAGTTTTTTTCTTTTTGTTGGATAGCTATTACAAATAAAGTGAATTTTATATATATATATATATATATATATAAAGGAGTTATTCTGACCAGACTTTTTTTTCCACTTGCCTTAACTTTTGGGCAGTCTGGGCTCAACCTTGTTTTGGTAAATAGTGGTAGCCCATAGTTAGAGCCGGAGAGCCTTTGGTCTTCCCAAATTTTGAAAAGAATTAGTTAAACATTTGATAATTGAATTTTAAAAATGTATATAAATGGATATCTAAAAAATAAAATATATAATTTACATTAAAATTTTTAAATAATATATAATTTGTTTCTTGAGTTTTTAAATTATATATCATATTAATTTAAACTCTAATTTCATTAACCAAATTAATTTATATATGTAATATTTGACAAATATTATCAAGTTTGTATTTATCACACATATTATCAATAATTTTTTTCAATATAAATTATAAAATATATTTTTTTATCTTAACCATAAAAGTTACCTAAGATCGATTAATTATTTTTTATCACAAGATATCCACATAAAATTTTTACAAAATATTTAATATTTTTATTTAACAAATAAAATGTAATAATAAAATTATACAAGTTAGATTATGTTTAGACAAATTAAGTTAATAATATTATAATTTGAATCAAAATAATATATTATTTAAAAATTTATGATGTAAATTATATATTTTATTTTTTTATGTACCAATATATATTTTTTTTCAAATTTTAGATACAAAGAGTAAAATTAACTCTTTTGAACACTTTTTAATATTTCTTTTAATTTAGCTACTAATCAATAGTCAACCCTCGTAGCAGTCCACGGCAACGTAACAACTACAATCATAATCCCTCCCAAAAATTTTTAATAACTCTTTATATTTATATTAAATAAATTTAAATTGGTTCTCTTAGTTAATTTTATTTATTTGTTTATTTTTATAATATAATTTTATGTAATTATTAAAAAAAATGAAAATTACACCGTATATTTATTGCACCCACCAATTATTATTTATAAACTTTTAAAACCAATAAATTTATTACAAATATAAGTCGGAATCTTATATACTTTTTTTAGTATATTTAAAGAAAACATAAATAGACTTTTTTTTTCTTTTTTTTTTTTTTAAAAAAAGGGAGGAAATCTTGATTCGGGATCTCTACATCCTCATAAATAGGTTTTCTTTTTTTTTTTTTTTTAAACTTATCCACTAAAACTCCTAGTCTTCAACACTATCAGGCCTCTGTTTTTCTTCTTTTTACAGACCCCACTAGGCCACCACAACTCTTTGTAGTCCTCTTCTATTACCAAATTAAATTTGATGATAAGATTTGTTTCTTAATATATATTTATATATATGTACATATGTTCTTAAATGTCATGTCATTATATGCATGGGTATTCTAAAGCTTTTGTGTTTTTATCAAGAACTTGGGATTATTCTTTCCTAATTTTTGTTGCTTTATAAATTAACTTGTCGTAATCACTTATGAAAAATTTTCTTTTACATAGTTTTGACACTTTCAAAATTTATTTTTTATCATCAAAGTTAGATTAGGACCAGTTTATAAAAGATGAAAAAACAACATAATATATAATCTTAGAGTTTTAATTTCATTGAACATGGAGATTTCATCCACTTTCTTTAGGAGGTGGATCCTTGTAAGGTTGGCACTTACAATTTTCCTTCTCTTATACCTTTGATTTCAATCTCCTCCTACCAAAAATTTTCAATTCATTCTTTGAAAGATATATTTTGTTTTTCTTGTTTTGATTAAAAATATATTGATTAAATTTAACAAATGATTTATATATATTTTTAGTTTTAAAATATTTATTGGATGTATTTTATTTTTTATACTTTTATTTACAAATTGATAAAACTTATAATAACATGAGCTTGTTATCTTTTATTCGAATATTAATTTCATATGTCTTTTGTATTAAATAAATATAATGTAATACCTCAAATGAAAAAGGTATAATTTTAGTTGATACCCCAAAATCAAATTTTAAGATCCGTCACAATTAGTAAATCATCTATTTTATTTTTTTTACGAGTAATGTTATTATGTTTCTAGAGTTTTTTACAACATGTCAAATTAAATTACACAATGAAATGAACTTTTAAATCATAATTTTCATTTTGATAAATTATACACTACAAGAAATTTGACATATAGTGATGCTAAAAAAAGCATCAGCAAAACCTCAAAATCCGTCAATATAACACCATAAACCCTATACTGATGGTCAAAATATGTATTCCGATGAATTTTAACTGTCGCTATATCCCTTGTTGTTATAGACTTATACTAAGGTGTTGGAATAGCTTGTAGAGATAGATCTATGGTTCAAGATTGTTAGTAAATGTATATCTATTGGTATAGCATATGTTGTATATTTTACTGTTATACTTTTTATTGACAATTAACACTTGTCAGTATAGACTTGTATGTTTTATATTTTCTTACCTATACCAACGGTTAATGCCCGTCAGTATAGCCTTTACCTATATTGATGCTTAAAGCCCATCAGTATAGGTAAAAATGTTTTTAATTTTCTCACCTATACTGATGCTTAGCATCCGTCAGTATAGATTATATTTTTTAATTTTCTTACTATACTGACGATTAGAGATTATCAATATAGAATTGTATGCTTTAATGGATATACCTACACTAACGGTTAGAGATTGTCAATATAGACTTATATATTTTAATTTTTTTATTATATTTTGGTGACTTTTAGTATCACCTAAAATATTTCAATGATCAAGTGCGTTAGTATAAATGTTAAGACGTTGGTAAAATTTTTTAAAAATTATATTTTCAATTATTAATATTAATTTATTTATAATTATAATATGATATGTTTTCATATAAACAAAAAAAAAAAAACACAATAAAGTAAAAGATATTTAATAACATTAAACTACAAGTAAATTATTTATAATCCACAAACTTAGTATAAGTGAAAAACTAAAGTCATTGTACCAAGTTTGATAAAACAAACATCAATAAAACAAATATAGATAAAGAGTTACACCACCTTACCTTAAAAAATACAATCATAAATTTGCACCACCGGACACTTAAAGACTTTTTGATCACTTTAAAACTTCAATAATACTCTGAACAACATAATCTTAAAAAATTTGTAAACGAACAAATAATTGCAAAACCATCTCAATAAGAAAAAACATGCATGTACCTATTACAAGCCATTTCTAAAACCAAAATAATTTATTTCATAAAATATCACAAGTTCTGAAAAAGTCAACAAGTGTAGCTACATCATATAACTAACAAGCTCAATGAACCCGACTCACTAACAGTATTCAATATATCAATCAAGCATCACAAAACACAATAGCCTTATTTCAATAAAGTGCATAACATCCAAAACAAAACCAAATCCCCCTACAAACATAATGCTCTGAGTAAATAAACAACTTCTGAAAATAAATGATCTTATCATAGATTTCTATAAAAAAGCATCTGCATAGCTTAAAAAAATCCAATTAGAATTCTTGTAAATTATCTTATATATATAGAAGGTAATAAGGTAATCATCCATTCATATACCGGTAGAAATAATTTTATAAACATCTTATTCATTCATATATACAGAAGGTAATCATCTATTTATATATCAGCAACAATAATATTATAAACATCATATTCATTAGTGTAATGCATGAATGAACAATAAATAACATAATTTGCATGTGTAATCTCCTCATTCTTTTAGTTTAATTCCAAATAATAACTTAATGAAATCAACCTAAGATTATTTTAGTCAATAGAACTATCATTAAACAAATATTTTCACTATAACATTCAAGTCTACGACTACAAAGCATACTTACATCATAAGGAAGCCTTTTCAAAAGAAAAAAAAAAAGGCAAAAAGCCTTTTCAAAGGAAACAGAGTAGGCTTTAAATCATATTGTAATTTAATGATTATGTGAAAAACTATGGGTAATGTTTCAAGAACACAATTACATTATTCAAAACCTAGATTCAAAATTGATTTTGACATTCTATTTAAGAAACAAGTATCAAGCAAAATATTTTCACATATATATCATGCGATGACAAGTTTATCATTTTCATTTTCATTAGGTTGATGACTTGAATTTGAAGAATGATAGTTTTCACGTGCAATTTCTGAAGCACTACTGGCATCAAGAACCTAAAAATAATTCAAAAGAAATTTAAATAAGGTTCAAGATTTATGAGCAATATGATAATTTACATATATATAAACTAAAATAGATGTTTTATATACCTCTTTATTCACCATGTGAGTAACAGTATTCAAGATATTCATATTCTCATTAGGAAATTATCTTTTAAATATCGATAAAATAATACTTAAAGTTTCTTTCAAGTTTTTAATTTCAGCCTTCAACTTTTGTACCTCTTCCTTATGCTGATCCAATTTAGAAAATAAATGATCATATTGTTTAGATGAAGTAGATATTGTACCCATGCAACGAACACGATCTTTTCTCTCCGATTCTTTAACTTTTGAATAAACATTATCTTTCTATGAACTCCCTTCAAAATTCTAAAAACTAGTTTTGGTCAAACCTTGTTTCATGAGTTCCTAAAATTGTAAACAAACATTTTAGTATAAAGAAACAAAACATAAGTAAAAGCAAGTAAGAACTAAATTAAAAACCACAATTTTAGCTACTTTATCATTCACAACACTTTCATCTTTACGTGTATGAGAAAGAATATACATCTCAATATGTGATGGTGGAATTCCATAAACTTATTCTTTCTATAAAGGTATAACATTAATTATTGTAATGACAAAATCGCACATATAAAAAGTAAACTTCGTATTCATTTAACTAGTGTGACAAGAAAAATTGATATATGTACACCAAGGTTTGAATAATCCTCGAGAATGATTTTGTTCCTGTGCAATAAGGCTCATCTAATTTTGAGCGATTTATTTTATTTGTCTCACTCTATTCCTTTACACAAATGAATAAGAAAATATATATTATAATAACTTTGTAATTATTATCATAGTGTTAAAACAAAGTAAATAGTATCTTTTGTAAGCATTTACCTTCGCTTTATTAGTTAATCAATGTGTAGCAAGAAATAGAAATTGACTTTTGTCTACTCGAGAATCATCAACCTTTGTAGTTATTTCCTCTGGTGTCTTGTGGTCATCATAAAATTTAGACTTCAATTCATTTTTTCATTGCTTCCATTTAGCACCCATGTTTCTTAGTGCCCAAGACTTTATTTTTTTATATATTTTTTCATCAACGAGCTCATCAGAATCAAATTTATGAAATTCAAACTGACTACAATTTGAAAGAGGTAATTGGAAAGAAAATGTCAATATATATTATATGAATTGCTACTATTAACTGGAAACTAAAATATTATTGTCATGGCATTAGCTAGCAAATAAAACATTATCATTTTGATACCTCTAATGTTTTTCACATTTCTTCCTTCTTATCATTCGACATTTTGTGTGAATTGTATAATTAATTGGTGCAAAGCTAGGCATTCTCACCATACTATCAATGAATCAAGTTAAAGAGCAATATTCATCATTGATAA
The DNA here is from genome assembly GCF_047325235.1 of Durio zibethinus. NCBI lineage: Eukaryota > Viridiplantae > Streptophyta > Magnoliopsida > Malvales > Malvaceae > Durio > Durio zibethinus. The sequence goes on from NC_143182.1 coordinate 19,127,587, forward strand.
GTATAGCATCATTATTGACCTTAACAACAACATGCTTCCCTTCTTTCAAATCCTAAATATCAATCATACATGTAGGACCTCGAGCTTTTTTATGTTGAACATTTCCTACATAGAAAAATTATATGTAAAGAAAGCAATTAATTTCATTAAAAATTGATTTTGTACAACATTATAACACATAAATAATTATACTAATAGAATATAGTATTTTTATACCCGAATTATGTTCAACTTGTTCATCTTGATCTTTATTATTTGTAAATTGAGAAATTAGTTCTTAAGATTTTCGTAGAGGCTCATGTTGTAATGCTTTTGGATCTACAGGCACATGTTGTTCTTCAGATTGTGTTTGCAATTGAGAACTAGAAGCACAATTTGTCTTAGTGATATTCAATCATCTACGCTTTGCCATCTCAAGTTTAATAATACACAATATATTAGTGAATTATGTCTTACATTGCGAAAACTTAAAAACAATTTAAACTATCACATAGAATTAAAAAATGTCTTCCCTATTGTGTTCATCTATGGGATCTTTTTTTACATGCTTATTTTTCATCTTTGGTGTGACCTCCATTCTTTCATCATCAACTCCACTTCTAACCCAAATTGAAGTACCATGTGTGTCATCAAATTTAACATGGATTTCTCTATGCTCTTCCTTTTTATATAAGGATGATTCATTACCCATATCAAATACATCTCTAAGTTTTGCATTCTTGATAAAGACCCAACCATTATGTCTTTCATCCTTCACATAAAAAACTTTCTTAGCTTGTGATGCCAAGATAAAAGGATCATGAACCAAATTAGTTCCATTATGAGCTAGATGTGAAAAATTCACAAAAGTGAAACCAAATTTATCCTTTTTAGAACCTTTATTTACATCAATCAATCACATTTAAATAACACAACTTTCATTTTACCAGTATAATTCAACTGAATAATGTCTTTTAAAATCCCATAATAGTTAACTTTCCCATCAATAGGTTATGCATCTATTGTATTTGCATAACTCATCATCTTAGTTGTTACAACAATCCTACTGTTTTCAGTTTTCAAGTATCTCTTATATACCTTGGTATGAAATCTAAACCATTAATGATATAACCGGTGTATTTCCTAATAATATCAGTTGGACCACGAGCAAGCCATCTAAGTTGATTTATGATGTTTGCATCTCCTTGTTGATCCAAATTAGCAACCTATCTAATTTCAAATATGGTTAAAATAATAATCTAAGTATAAAAAATTTAATTACATATTCCAAATCATGATGTGCGACTTACATGATCATGAAACCAATCATGAAAAGTTTCACTTTATAACTTTTGTATCTTATATGACGTAAGCTGAGGAGGCTGATTATGCCTCTTAATAAATTGCTCATGTTTTTTCCATAAAAAAATTCTTAAAAGACTACAATATACTACAAAAGAAAATTATCAAGTATAATATGCATGTAGATAAGTGATTTTACTTTATAAAAAGAGTAACTCAGCAAAATTAAAATAACACATATCGATGTGCTTGAACCAAAGTTACAACATTAAGTACAATTCATGAGACCCTTTTACATTTGTTAACATTAAAACCTTTACATTTTGATGTTTCCAATGATCTTCTTATAGTAGAAAGAATGGATATTTCTTCATTTACAAAGGGATTCTTATCTTCATTTCAAATGGGTCGATTAAAAATAATTTTCATCCCATCAAAGTATCTTGAACAAAAAGTTATATATTCATTTGCTAAGTACCTTTCTACAATTAAACCTTCAGGACCAGCTCTATTGCGCTCATATGATTTAAGAGTAGGAAAAAACCTATATAAATGGAAGTTCAATAGAAAAGATCATTAGCAAACATCTTAGTTAAAATTTAAGTAAAAAAATTTATACCGCTTTAAGATATACCTCTCAATATGACACATCACCGATAAATGACTGGACTAGCAATTTTTGCTTTATTTTCCAAATAGATAACTAAATGTACCATTATTGTGAAAAAAATGAAAGAAAAATCTTTTTCATTTCACATAAAATTGATACAGCTCAAGACTCAAGTAATTCAAGCTTATGTTCATTGAGAACTTTAAAATAAAGGTCTTTAAAGAGATACATAAATCAATAAGAACTAAGCACACCTTATCATGTAAAGATCATCGTATTGCTATAAGAAGAAACTCTTGCATTAAGAGATGACAATCATAACTTTTGAGCCCTATTAGCTTTCGTTGTTTACGTTGTACACAACGTAAGATATTTGAAGAGTATTCATATGGAGTTTTCATTTTCTTGAGAATCTTTAAAAAAGATTTTTTTTTCAATTAAACTTATTTGATACAAAGCTTAAGGCAAGTATTGGGTGTTAGTGCCAGGACAAGTCTTTAGATAAAGAACACTCCTTATACCCATTTCTATGAGATTAAGTTACACTTTGTAGTTATCCTTTGACTTCCCTTCTTGCCCAATCAATGTACCAAAAATATTATCATAAACATTTTTTTCTTCACATCAAAATTGTGACGCAATAGAATATGTTCCCAATAAGGTAATGTGAACAAAATACTTTTCTTCTTCCATGGCCCATTTTCATTACCATTCCATTATTCCAACTGTCTCAACACTTCATTCCCAAATAGTGGTGAAAGAGCACTTCTAAATTCTTAAGTCCTATCAAATAAGTTTTTATCATTCCAAAACCTATGATTAGGTTGCAACCACCTACGATGGCACATGTAACAATACTTTTTATCATGTTGTAACCACTTAGATGCAGTATCAAATCCACAGCAAGAACATGCATATTTTCACCTAGTATTCTACCCAAGCAAATTGACATATACGAAAAAGTCATTAATGGTCCAAATTAATGTTGCATGCAATTGAAAGTTTTTATTTTTTAAGGCATCAAAAGTCTGAACAATAGATTCTCAAAGTTCATACAACTTTGCTACCAAAGGTTGTAGGTATATATCTATATTGTTTCTAGGACCTTTTGGACTAGGAATTAGTAGGGAAATAATTAAGTTTAGCTATTTCATTCACATCCATAGAGGCAAGTCATAAGGTATCAATATAATAGGCTAAGTGCTATATGTCACACTCATAGTTTTGAAAGGGTTAAAGCCATCAAAAGTCAATCCCAAGCAAATATTACGAGGGTCAAAAGAAAACTCAGGATATCAAGAATCTAATTTTTTTCAAGTTAGAGAATCTGTACGATGTCTTACACATCCATTCTATATACATTCATATTTATGCTAAGTCATCAAGGGAGCAGTTTTTAAAAACATGAATAACCATTGTAGCCTTGGAAAACCAACGTAAAATCTTAGTAGTTTTTTTTTTTTTTTTGACATTTTATCTTGGGGATCACTTTCTGCATCCTTTAATCTCTCTTTCCTCCTAAAAGTGCCACATTTTGAACATATTTTTTATTTACCATATTCTTCCAAAACAACATGCAATCATTAGGGCAAGCATGGATTTTTTTCATATCCCAAACTTAAGGCAGAAATCATCTTTTGCAATTCTTGATAAGACCTTGGCATTGTATTACCCTTTGGTAGAGCAAGTTTCAAAACCTCTAACAATGTATTGAAAGATTTATTTGTCCAACCATTAAAACACTTAATGTGGAACAAATAGATTACAAATGAAAACTTTGTGAAGTTTTTAAAATTTGGATATAGTTTTTCCTTTGTATATTTAAGTAAACTATAAAACCTGTTAGTATCAATTCTATAACCATGGTGTTGCTTTCCACTAGTATCTCCGGCTTGTATGTTACCCACATCAACATTCATAGCTCTTTCAACCATCATCTGATGTAATAAATCATGAATGTCAGGACCTTGCCCTATTTCTTCGTCATTAATTATTCCAGTAGGTAAACATGCATCTAAGATCTCTCTATGAAATACCCATTAAACATATCTTTTGAGAAAACCATGACATATTATGTGATCAAATGCATCTCTCCTACAAACTTTAAATGTGTTGACACATTTAACACAAGGACACCAAAATTTTTCATCTCCAGATGATATTGCAAAGGCAAAGTCTAAAAAACTAGTGACTTCTTTTATGTATTCTTCACTCACTCTTGACATGAGATTTATCCATGCTTTATCCATAAAATGTAAGATGATTTGCCCTAGCAATAAAATTATATTGAATTTAAAAACTTAAATTAAAACAATAGCATTTAATTTAAGCACTAAATAAAATTTGACTATGTAAGCATAATGTAATATTTTCATTAAGAATATGTCATTAGGTATGATTCGTGGACCTACTACTAGACATGGATTAGAGGAGTCACCACCAATCTTTTTTGTTTAGGAGTGATTGGCCACCTAATTGAATCTAATCCACAAAACCAGATTTTAGGTCTAGGAGTGCGGTTACACATGAGAAATGTTATAACACCCTTACAACATACATCAAAAGATATACCAATTTGATTCTAAATTATCCAAGCCTTAAAAACGTTTATGATTTTACCAAAATATTAAATATTGAAAACTAGTCTTAAAATTATCTCAATAGTTTAACAATTTAAGATAATTTTCTTACTTCAAGAGTATTCATAGGGACTAGTGTCCCACCTTAAAGAAGCTCTGTCATCGGATTTATTAAGGTTTTTTATTTGAAAAAAATCAGCAAAATCTCTCAATAGTTTGGTATGACTTACTTTGAAGCAAATTTCCTAATAGTTTGGTGAGATTTTATTCTAAAAGTATTTATAAAAGTTTTATTTATTATTTTTTGGAAAATCCATTAAATCTTCTAATAGTTTTGTAATATTTAATTTAAAAAATAATTTTCCAATCGTTTGGAGGATAAAATTATTTTTTTATTATTATTCTTTCATTATTATTTTAAAAAAAAATGATTTATGAAATTTCCTAATAGTTTGGTGGATTCCATTCTAAAAAATAAAATCCATGAAAATTCTCCAATAGTTTGATAGAATTCATGAATTTATTTTGTAAAAATTTTTATTTGAAAAAGATTTTTTTATTATTTTTTCTTTTAAACCTATTTGAAAAGGTTTATTTATTTATTTATAATTCTTTTTGTCTTCCAAAAATAAAATATTTTTTTAATAAATATTGAGTTACTAAATGCAAATAAATAAAAACAAGAAAAATAAAATAAAATAAAATCTTAAAATAATGAAATAAAAAAATAAAATTGGAAAATAAAATGAAAATGGAAAAGAAAAACCTGTGATTCGAGTTTGGGTTAGTACGTGGGTCAATAGGTCACGCACGGATCCTAGACTGTCCAAAACAACATCGTGTTGAGTCAGTATATAATCCAAATTCTTAATGTTTTCTTTAAAAGTTCCCAGCTCTCTCTCTTTAAATCAAAACCCTCTAACCTCTATCTAGAAAAACCCTAAGAACACTATCAAAAATTGGAAAAAGCCCATCAATTTCTAAAAAATTGATCGAAAAGTGGCTGAAAATTCAACCTTCGTGGAAAAACTCATTGAAAAATTCATATTTCATACCTAAAAACCTAGTTTTTTTTCCAAAAAATATCGTATTTGCTCATATTTGTCCAAGCTTCTTTAAAACTTTCTAGAACCTTAATCTTAGCTCCAGAAACCTAACTCCAAACCCAAAAACTCCAAATCGACCTTAGAAATCTAAATCCCCAAAATTCTTGAAACCTATAAAATTTAGTAGAAACATAGAATTCCTTCCCCAAAATTTTCTTCCTTTCCTTTAACCGTGTCCTATTCCTCTGTTCCGTTGTTCAATTTATAGCCACATTTAGGACCAATTTTAGGAATCAAATAAAATCAATCCCAGGCTTGAATCCTGTAATTGGATTCTGCCTAAGCAAGATTTTAGGCTAAGTTTTGGCAATTTGTTTGGATTGAATCTAAAACTCCCGATTATGTAATAAAATCCTTATCCTTGACTATATGGACTGAATTCAGATTTTCAGTTTCCTAAATCTACGATCACATGTTGAAAGAAAGGAAAGAAAGAAAAATAAAATAAAATAAATAATAATAATAGCAAAATAAAAACAAAAACAACAATATACTATAATAATATACCTTATTATATCATAATAGTAATATAATATAAATATAATATGCTATACTATATTATAATAATATACTATACTATACTATACTATACTATACTCTAGTATACTATAATAATATAATACTAGTAACAATAATAATAACAATAATACTAAAAACAAAAATGAAATTAGCCTAATTGACCCCGAATATAGATGAGTGTCAAAAGCTGTCCCTTTTTGCATATCTCTGTTAAATAAGGATGATGCAAAGACCTAGACACTCACTCTGTTCCAAGAGTTAAAGTAGTAAATTAAAATGATTAGAGCTGAGTCGCAAGTTAAAAAATGATCAAAATAAAAAAGTCAAAAATATGATCTGGACTACGCCTAGATTGAAAAGTCCAGAAGATGATTTGGACTAAGTTGAGATCAAAAAATTAAAAAAATGATTTGGACTGAGCCGGGATTGGATGACCAAGATAAAATCGTGAGTTAAGAAAATGATCTACTGAGCTAAGATCGGATGATAGGGATGAAATTGCAAGTTTAAAAGATAAAACAACTGGGATCGAGTCGAGGTTGAAGATGAATGACCAGGATAAAATTATGAGTCAGAAAAATGATTTGGACTGAGCCAAGATCAGATGATCAAGATGAAAAAATCAGATAATCGAGACAAAATCATAAGTCTAAAAGATAAAATGACCAAGATTGAGTCAAGGTAAAAAATGAATGATCGAGACGAAACCATGAGTTTAAAAGATAAAGAAACCTGGACTTAGTCGAGGTCGAAGATGAATGACGGAGATGAAATCACAAGTTAAAAAAATGATCTGGATTGAACCGAGATCGGATGACTAGGATAAAATCGTAATTCTAAAAGATAAAATGATTTGAATCGAGTCAAGGTCAAAGATGAATGACCAAGATGAAACCATGAGTTAGAAAAATGATTTGAATTTAACCGAAATCAGATGATCGAGACAAAATCACAAGTTAAGAAATGAAGTGACCCAAATTGAGTCAAGGTAAAAAATGAATGATTGGAATAAAACCATGAGTCAAAAAAATGATTTTGATTGACTCAAGATCAGATGAGTATAAATAATAATGCAACGATGCAAATGCATGTCTTGTCTAGGATGCAAGTAGTGCTGATGTCATGAAATTTTAATTGTGGTGACAAAATTCTTAAGATTTCACCAGTCATTCTTAGCTTTTTAGTATTAATAATCTTAGAATAAATTTTATCAACCAATCCATGTCATTCTTCTCATCTGGTCATGATTGACAGGTTGTGTCAACCAATCTATCACTGGGTCATCTTGTTTGCCCTTTTTTTCCAAGCATCTCTTCAGGCTTTTTTCACTCGTCTTATCTTGAACTTTTTTCAAAAGAATGGAAAAACTTTTATGCATAGTATCATTTATTTATTTACCATCATTCAAAATAGTGACAAACATGATGTATTTCCTGATTCATTCAAGGGATGTTAATGAAAGATAAGAAAAATGAGTCTTTATTATTAAAAAAACAAAAGGTATGGTCAAGAACAACTCAAAGGTGAACAAAGGCAAAATGATGTGATTATTAAAATAGGACATAACATCTAAAATAATGATTATTCAGACAATTTTTAATTCAAACTCAGAATCATCTTTTAAAAACACATATATTTAATCTTTAAGCTAATCATCATCCTCGTTCTTGGAATTTTCACATGAAGTTGTTTTTTCAAGTCTTTATCTTTACTTAAACTACCCTTTTGGGTTTTCAGCTTAAGTCTTCCTTTTTTTTCTTTTTTTCTTTTATTTTTTGCTTCATTTATCCTCTGATCCATTAGTGACACTTTGATAAAAGCTTCAAACAATCCAATGGCAAACCCATCCTAATTCAATTCATGATTCTCCAAATCGAGTATTCATGTTCGATCAAAATAGACTTTTAAGAGACGTAACGTAAGCTAGGGTAAAGGTAGCCAAAGAAATGGATAAACATGCCCAAATTGTATTTGAAGGGTAATCAAACCAAGGATTATTTCTTCATGTGGAGCACATTGGCATTTCGCTCCAACAACTTCTCTTCATTTTCTTTATTTTCTTTTTTAAAGAAAAACTTAAGCACAAAAGAGCTTTGCCCTTAAAATTACTAAGGGTAAATAGATCTTTCGACTTTGCCCCCTCAATGTAGGGGTGATCCTTGGTTAGGTTTTTTTAAAAGAAATTTTTAATAGGCTCAAATGAGGTAGCAAAGGATAATTTTACTTTTTTTTTTTTAAGGATAGAAGAAAGATGGCCATTTTTCACTTCAAACATGAATACTCTTAATGAAGAACATTTATTGATTAAGAGCAGATTTGTGAATGAACAATTATAAAGATCATTTATTGCATTACTTTTAAAATTCTTCCCCATATTTATCTTATTTTTTTTATTCAATAGTCCCAATAATCCCAATCTATCAATCCAATCATCATGAATGATGTTTTCAAAATTAAATCTTGAATCATCGTCATAACTTTTTGAATATTCATTATTTAGAATCAAAGAATGAATATGAAAAAAAAAATGAGAAAGTAAAGATAAATAATGGGGATTCACACAAAAGAAAAATATCATGAAAATGCATCAAACATGTCACTTTATTAAAATGATGAAAAATAAGATGAAATCCAAGTACATAAAAGAAATCCCTATTATCAAGAAATCCTAAGAAGATAAGTAGTTTCAATCGGTCTCTTCAAAGTCATACCCTTGAATGATTGGGCAATGGGCTACCACTAACATTAATGCTGTGTTTTCATCGGTATCAAAATTTATCAGCCCTTCTTTGATCAAACTTTGCACCAAATGTTTCAAAGGGATATAATTTTTTGTGAAATAGCCTACCACCCCAAAATGGTAGTCACAGAGAGCAATAGAGTCATACCATTTGGGATAGGAAAGTTTAGGTTATTTTACAGGAATGAGAGCAATCAAATTGTTCTTGTAAAGCTCTTAATACAAATCTATGTAGTTCATAGGAATATGGTTAAATGTAAGCTTTTTTTAGTTCGTGATTCTCGCACACCACTTGTTGGGGTAGTTGGACGAATAGAGGACCTAGGTATAGATGAATAAGAAAGTCATGGAGTTGATTGGTAAACTGAAATAGAAGCATGACTCACAATAGGATGATATGTAAGATAAATCAGTTGAGGGTGGTTTTTGAATTGCTGCCTATTAAAACTCACTGCTTGAGTTTTATTTTCCTTTTTCTTGGGTATTTTTTTAGCATCAAAGAATTTTTCTTCTTTCAATTTATCGCTCTTGATTGTATTTTCAATGATCTCCCCTGAAATCACTATATCTATAAAATTCTTAGTCATGTTCTCTATCATCTTTTCATAGTTTAGTGACTTTAGAGTGCTTATAAACAGCATTGTTATTTTTTTCTCTATTAGAGGCCTGTACCTGAGCAACAACATCTTGCCACCTTTGGGCATATTTCTTGAAAGATTGAAATGCTTTTTTCTTCATATCTTGTAATGAAAGACAATCATGAGCCATGTCTATAAAGTGGTGATATTGGTTTATGAAGGATCAGGTCAAATCCTTTCATGATTTTATGCGAGTCCTATCCAACTAAACATATCACCTTATAGCATATCCAGTTAGGTTGTCTTGGATACATACATGAGTAACTTCTTATTGCTAGCATGTGCTGCCATCTTATGATAATATATTATAATATGTGTAATAGGGCACTTAGTACCGTCGTATTTCGTAAATTCTGATACTTTAAACTTTGAAAGAATCACCATATTTGACACCAAACAAAGGTTGACAGCATCCATGATCCATAAAAATCAATACCTTTCATAGCTCGCAATCTTTCTTCAATCATGCTTATGGCTTGATCGGTCTTAGAGTCTTCTAAAGGTATAGCTATTTACAACTTTACTTCTTCTTTTGTCTCATCCATTTTGGGAATTTAGATGGGCTCATATGTCTTTTCAATAAAGATAAGATTGGTATAACTCTAAATATTCCTTTAATTAAGTGCATAAGGCGTTATATAATTTGAGAATGTAGTCTGCTGTAGTCAAACACTTGGGGTAGTTTGGGTCTAATATGGACCAAAATCTGATGGATATGGTGATTTAGTGACTTCATGCACACTATCTTCTTCCACTTCTTTTTTTTGTTTATCTTTTTTAGAGCATCCAAAATCTTACTTAATTTTTCTTCAAGTATTTTATGGGCTTTTTCTATCTTTTCGAGATGATTTGCATTATCATACTCCATTTTCTTAGCTTTAGCCCAGGTATAATACTGGTGTTGAACTATCCTCGAATATTAATTTTCATAATTATGGTACAAATTTAGAATGATGTTTATGAAATCTTCAAATTATGCATGAGTGTAAAAATAAAATGCATGAATGCAATAAGGAGAATTTACCATATAACGATTGTTATCAAAGAAAATCTTTTTTGAATTATAAAGTTATTTTTAACCAAACCCAATATTACATCCATGAAAAGTCTAAAACTACTGGGAAAAGAAACCCATAGCTCGCCTATACTAGTTTTGCACTTTATTAAGGAAATCCATCAATTTTTAACTATGCGCTCCAACTAGTAGCACCCTTGCTATCCACTTTTCAATCATTTCTACCATTTTTTGGCTTTGTAAATAACCATAATGATTCAGTCAACCAGGGACTTCAACTAGTTATGTTTTTTCATATATGCTTCATTCATTTGTTCACATTTTTCAATCACAGCCTTCATTTGCACTATGAATCTCACCATCACTCCATTCAACATCTGGATATGCTTTTAGGCTTCAAAAGGTATTGCAGCCCTTATTTGTAGTTTTGCTTGCAACTGTTTATTTTCTTGCAAAAGTTATGCTAATTCTTGATTAGTAGATGATCGAGTTGTATTAAGATTAATGCATAAACTCCTCCATCTATCTTTTTCTTGTTCTAGTGTATGGATTTCCTTTTCAGCTTTTTGTTTGCAAGCTTCAACTCTTCAGACTCTTTTTTCAGGCCAATAGAGAACTTTGCTAGGCGTTCCATGGATATAACTAAGATTTTCCTTGTTAAAAATTATTTCATGGCAAATATTCTTTACGATATGAATGCATGATAAACAAAAAGGATTAGTAAAAATAATATATAAAGACCAACATACAGGGTTAGTATACAAACATATACAAAAAGAAAAGACAATATAAAGTTTTAAAAGTAAAACAAACATCCAATCATGTGTCCTATTTAGGATTTTCTAACATAAAGGGAGGCATGGTTCTATCTAGGTTTGGACCCTTAGGGTTAACTATATGTGGCTTGGATTATTTCTAGAAGGTTCTCAAATTATTATTTACATCTCCATCATAGACTAGTAAGGCATCCCGATCCTCACCCATCATAGGCTCTAAGTGAAAAGGGTTTAATTTGAGTGACAGTGTTTAGTAGGCCCATGCGAAGACATGAAATCTCACGAAGGCATAGGTACTTCACTCTCTCCTAAGGGCAGAGCTCAAGTAGAGAGCTTCATGTTATGTATATGCAAATGAATGATAGATATATACAATAGATAAATGAATAACTAAAACAAACATAAGTAATGAAAAGAAATAAAATTAAATTTCAAATTTATTAAGCAAGGCTTGGATAATAAGAAATCATTTATTGGCTTGACTTACAATGTCCCCAATGGAGTCACCAAACTGTCATTACGTATAGATCCATAGACCTACTGTTAGACATGGATTAGATGAGTCACCACTAATCTTTTTTGTTTAGGTGTGATTGGCCACTTGATTAAATCTAATCCATGAAACCAGATTTTAGGTCCGAAAGTGCGATTACGCGTGAGGAAGGTTATAAAATCCTTACAGCGCCCATTAAAATATGGTACCAATTTGATTCCAAATTATCCAAGCTTTAAAAATGTTTATGATTTTACCAAAATATTAAATATTAAAAATTAGTCTTAAAATTATCCAATAGTTTGGTAGCAATTTAAGATAATTCTCTCACTTCAGGAGTATTTATAGGGACTAATGTCTCACCTTGAAGAAGCTTTAACATCAGATTTAGTAAGGTTTTTTATTTAAAAAAAAAAGTAAAGTCTCCTAATAGTTTGGTAAGACTTACTTTGAAGTAGATCTTCCAGTAGTTTGGTGAGATTTTATTGTAAAAGTATTTATAAAAGTTTTATTTATTCTTTTTTGAAAAATTCATTAAATCTCCTAGTAGTTTGGTAAAATTCAATTTAAAAAGCAATCCTCCAATCCTTTGGAGGATAAAATTATTTTTTTATTATTATTCTCTCATTATTATTTTTTTTTGAAAAAAATGATTTGTGAAATTTTCCAATAGTTTGGTGGATTCCATTCTAAAAATAAACCCATGAAAATTATCCAATAGTTTGGTAGAATTCATGAATTTATTTTGTAAGAATTTGTATTTGAAAAAGACTTTTTTATTATTGTTTCTTTTAAACTTATTTGAAAAGGTTTATTTATTTATTTATAATTCTTTTTATCTTCCAAAAAGAAAATATTTTTTTAAATAAATATTGAGTTACTAAATGCAAATAAATAAAAACAAGAAAAATAAAATAAAATAAAAACTTAAAATAATGAAATAAAAAAAAAGGAAAATGAAAAAGGAAAACCTGCGATTAGGATTGGGTCAACACAGGGGTCAACATGCGAGTCAATGGGTCACGTATGGATCCTAGATTGTCCAAAACAACATCGTGTTAAGTAAGCATATAAGCCAGATTCTCAGCATTTTCTTCAAAAGTTCCTAACTCTTTCTTTCTCTAAACTGAAACCCTTAACCTCTTTCTAGAAAAATTTCAAGAACACTATCGAAAATTGGAAAAAGCCCATCAATTTTTGGAAAATTGGCTGAAAAGTGGTCAAAAAATTTAACCTTCATTGAAAAACTCATCGAAAAATTCATAGCTCAACCCTAAAAACCTAGCTTTTTTAGTAAATCCTAGATTTGCCCAGATTTGGCTAGATTTCCTTAAAAACTCTCATGAACCTTAATCTTAGCTTCAGAAACCTAAATCCAAACCCTAAGACTCCAAGTCAACCTTAGAAATCTAAATCCTCAAAATTCTTGAAACCTATAAAATCCCAGCAGAAACCCAGAATTACTTCCCCAAAATTTTCTTCCTTTCCTTTAACTATATCCTATTCCTCTATTCCTCCGTTCAATTTATAGCCACCCTTAGGACCAATTTTAGGAATCAAACAAAACCAATCTTAGACTTGAATCCTAAGATTAGATTCTACCCAAGCAAGATTTTAGGCTAGGTTTCAGCAATTTGTCTAGATTAAATCTGAAACCCCTGATTATGCAACCTTGACTATATGGATTGAATTCAGATTTTCAGTTTCCTAAATCTACGATCACAGATTGGAAGAAAAGAAAGAAAAAAAAATAAAATAAAATAAAATAAATAATAATAATAATAATAATAATAACAACAACAACAACAACAACAACAACAACAACAACAATAATAATAATAATAGTAATAATAGTATATTGTACTATAGAGTAATAATAATAATAATAGCAAAATAAAAATAGAAACAACAATATACTATAATAATGTACCCTACTATATCGTAATAATAATATAACATAAATATAATATGCTATACTATACTATAATAATATACTATACTATACTATACTATACTATACTATAATAATATAATACTAGTAACAATAATAATAACAATAAAACTAAAAAAAAAATGAAATCAACCTAATTGACCCTGGACATAGATGGGTGTCTATAAAATAATATTTTAGATGTACCTTTATAATTAAAGTTATGTATATTCAAGAGAAACAGAACCAAGATCATTTTCAGTTAAATAAGTAAGAGAGAGGTAAAGGATAAAAGGAAAGTAACTCATAATTGCAAAATGACAAAATCTAGGCAACTTGTAAAAACTGTGTAGAAATGAGGGATTTTTACAAGGAAAACAAAGTTTTAAAGCTTGAAAATTTAAATAAGGATTTTAGCTACAAAGTTAAAAAGATGAAAGGTGAGGAGAAGTGAGAAGAGATAAGCTTTAGGTGAGGTAAGGACTGAAAGGCAAGGTAAGGATGGTGTGAACAAAATTTTCACTACTTTTATTTTAATAAGTTTAGATTTTTTAAAAAGGTTTTCATTCCCAAGACATGGGAGCATAAGGTAAGGACAATAGATTATTGAAGATATTTTCAGCCAAAAAATGTCTTGAATAGTCTTTAGATAGGGGATTATTCTCTTCAAATTTTTATGGGGGATTATTCAAGGTATTTTCTGTCAAAAATACCTAAAATAATCCCCTTAGATTTTTTATGAGTGGATTATTGAGGCATTTTTACCAAAAACACCTTCAATAATCCCCTCAGTTTTTTTAGATGGAATTATTGAAGGCATTTTTGGCAAAAAAATGCCTTTAATAATCCTCTTTCATTTTTATGATGAGATTATTGAAGGCATTTTTGCTAGAAAATACCTTGAATAGTCCTTTACAAAATATTGAATGAGGTTCTTGAAGGTATTTTTGATCAAAAATACCTTGAATTATATAACCCATGAATTATTCATTCATTAGGGATTATTAAAGGTGTTTTCTGTAAAAAATGCCTTCAATAATCCTAGTATTTTTCTGTTTTTTAATATTTAAGGTGTTTTTGCTTAGAAAATGCATTAAATAATCCTCTTCAATTTTTATGATAGGATTATTAAAAGCATTTTTAGTTAGAAAACACTGTGAATAAGCTCTTACAAAATATTTAATGGGTTTATTAAAGGCATTTCTAGCTAAAAATGTCTTGAATAATTTATGGATTATTAAAGGTATTTTGACCAAAAACGCCTTCTATAACCCATGAATTATTCATTCAAAAGAGATTATTAAAGGTGTTTTCTGTTAAAAATGCCTTCAATAATCCCAACATTTTTTTTTGGAATATTTAAACCCCTTCAATTTTTATGATGGGATTATTGAACGCATTTTTAGCCAAAAAAATGCCTTGAATAATCCCTTACAAAATATTAAATGGCTTATTGAAGACATTTTTGGCTAAAAATATATTGAATAATTCGTGAATTATTTAAGATATTTTTGACCAAAAATGCCTTTATATAACCCATGAATTATTTATTCATTAGGGATTATTGAAGGCTTTTTTTTTCAAAAATATCTTTAATAATCACAGCAATTTCTTTTGGAATATTCAAGGGGTTTTTGCTCAGAAAATGCCTTGAATAATCCCCTTCAATTTTTATGATGGGATTATTGAAAGTGTTTTTAGCCAAAAAATGCCTTAAATAATCCTTTACAAAATATTTAATGGGTTTATTGAAGGCGTTTTTAGCTAAAAATGCTTTGAATAATTTGTGGATTATTCAAGGTATTTTTGACCAAAAACGCCTTCTATAATCCATGAATTATTCATTCAGAGGAGATTATTAAAGACGTTTTTTTATCAAAAATACCTTCAATAATCTCAGTGTTTTTTTTAAGGAATATTTAAACCCTTTTAATTTTTATGATGAGATTATTGAAGGTGTTTTTAGCTAGAAAATGCCTTGAATAATCCCTTACAAAAATTGAATAGGGTTATTGAAGGAGTTTTTTGCTAAAAATGCCTTGAATAATTCGTGGATTATTCAAGGCTTTTTTGGCAAAAAAATGCCTTATATAACCCATGAATTATTCATTCAGAGGGGATTATTGAAAGTGGTTTTTGTTAAAAATGCATTCAATAATCTCAGTGTTTTTTTTTTAGAAATATTCAAGACGTTTTTGCCTAGAAAATGCCTTGAATAATCCTTTTCAATTTTTATGATGGGATTATTGAAGACATTTTTAGCAAAAGAATGTATTGAATAATCCCTTACAAAATATTGAATTGGGTTATTAAAGGCGTTTCTAGCTAAAAATGTCTTAAATAATTCATAGATTATTCAATGCGTTTATCACTAAAAACATATTCAATAATCCTCTTCAATTTTTATTAGGAGATTATTGAAGGTGTTTTTGCCTAGAAAATACTTTGAATAATCCATAACAAAATATTGAATGCATTTATTAAAGGTGTTTCTGGCTAAAAATGCCTTCTATAATTCATGGATTATAAAAGGTATTTTTAGTCGAAAATACCTTGAATAATCCCCTTAAATTTTTTAAAAGGGATTATTGAAGGCGTTTTCTATAAAAAAAATACCTTTAATAATTCACAGTTTTTTTTAGGATTATTCAAGGCGTTTTTGCCCAAAAAACACCTTGAATATTTCATTAAAAAAATTGAAGGTGTTTTTTTTTATGAGACGCCTTCGTTGATCTTTTTTTAAATTTATTCCCTTGTCTTGAACTTTGGAATCCCAAACTACTATTACAGAGAACAATTAAAAGCTACATTGCAACGAAACCAAAACCCTTAAGCTCATTTAGTTTGCCTTTTGGTTTCTTTATCTCTCTTAACACCGTCGACCTTCAACAACTCAATGCCACATACCTTTTTTTTTTTGGTATGTCCTTATTTTATTTCTTTTTTATATTATTTATATTCTTCGATATAGGTTTTTTTTTTGCTGTTCCTTACTATATATATTTTTTATTCATTCCACCATCACCTTAGTCTTCCAATCACCTTTCATTGTATGTCTGATATTTCTGTATAGTTTGGTTTAAATATTAAGGTTTTCTAAATGGTATTGTGAAAATTGTGCGTACTTTTTACTCAGAACTTTTTTGCATGAAACTCTTATTTAAGGTGGGAATCACAATATGGCTTGTACTTATAAAATATTATTAGTTTGAAGAAGTTTTAAGTATGTTGGCATAGTAACTATAGTATGATTGTATTTTATTACGTATTATGTGAAATTTAGAGAGATAGTTTGGTGTGTTTCATATAATTATGATCAAAATCGCAGGTATTATGGAATCCAAAGAACATACTTCTCCTACTACTGAACATGAAGAAAACACACTTGTAATGAAAAAAAAAAGCAAGGAGACAAAATAAACATTAAAGTGACATACACAAAAATTCACATCGAACTCAATCAAAGTGGGCAGCCTGTGTCTGATGGAGTTGCCAAATTGGCTAGTTATATTTGAGTGGTCTTTTGTAGTACCATTTCTATTACATACCATAATTAGCGATGAGTTCATGATGATCTAAAGGATCGTATATGAGAGTCCATTGTGGTATGTTTATTCAACTATTTCATAAAATTTGTTAAATG
Organism: Durio zibethinus; assembly: GCF_047325235.1. Classification (NCBI taxonomy): domain Eukaryota; kingdom Viridiplantae; phylum Streptophyta; class Magnoliopsida; order Malvales; family Malvaceae; genus Durio; species Durio zibethinus. The sequence continues at coordinate 19,144,917 of NC_143182.1, forward strand.
ATTATTTAATTAAAATCCAATGTGTTCATACTAATTGGGTTAAATTTTTTAAGAATGGTTCAACATCCCAATTGAGTGGAAAAACCTTGTGTTACAATCGATTGGGAAAGTATTCAGAGACTTTAAAAGCAAATTGACAACTCAATAAATTTTACCTTTCATTGATCATGATGATGTGTTGGCTATTTCACTTTTTGTCATATACAGATATTATAAGTTATCAAGATTAGATGATTTTTTTTCAAGATCGACTATCAGAAGATTTCTCGGTATGCATACCTATTACAAAAAATTGTTTATAAGATTTTATGTAATATATTCAATATCTTAATATGTGATTTACATAATTTTTTTTTCTAAAAAATCAAAGAACAACAAAAGAACATTCAAGCCAAACAAGTATATCATCGTCGAACATTAAGAAAGGGTTATGCAAATGTCAAGTATGAGCTTGTAAGTATTCACACACTTATTTTATACTCATAAATGAATATTTATGAACATTCATTTAATATATTCTGATTCTTATATAGCAGTAATTTATTAGGAATCAGCTAACTTTGGCACTGAAGTTTTTAGCTAAGATGTATGGAAACAAAGACATGTATGGAAACAAAGACATCTATGAAATGATGGATTATTTGCAGATGAAGCAACTAAAAAATGGCTAAAAAGATTGTATGTATAACTGTTCATTATATCACATATGATTGGCTTTGTGCTTGCATGTATGATGCTATACTTGTATAAATTTATTGTTACGGCCTATCTTATTATTATCTTTCAAGATGATTATGCTACTAAATTTAAATCCGATGAACTGGTAACCCACTATGGCAAAGATTTTCTTGTCTTTAGCATTGAGAGAAAAAGAAAGACATGGTCAAGTTGGTGGGGTTGGTAAATTTGTGTTGCCATCAAAGTTCTTTAGTAATCAACCCAAAACCCCTCAAATGATGAATGCACAATATGAAGCAATCATTGAGCAACAACAGCAAAGACTTGATGACTAAGAGCAATGCATGAATGAGCAACAGCAATGATCGCAGCTTTAGAGGCGATGTTGGTAGCAATACAACTTACTTGCTTATAGGCCAGTCGATAGCATCATTCAATTAGGATAAGCTTCTGTTGCAAGTCAAGTAGGAAACCCAACCTCTAGTACTAGCTATGAAGTATGATTTTATTTATTCGCTCGATACTTATTTGTTTATTATATTTATTGATTTAGTTCTAATATTTATATTTTATTATATATTGTAGCAGGATGTTGGGACTCAAAGTATGACCCTTGCTCAAGCTACCATTGATGTGTTATCTAATTATTCACTTAATCATTTATCCAGAGGAAACTACATTACCGTTGAGTCTGAGAATAGGTTATTTAATCATCTATCAGTTTCTTACATTAGTAGGGATAAGATTAAGGAATTTTGTGACCTAGATAAAATATCAGCTGCTGATATTATTGCTTATATAAGGTTAGCTTATAAATTTAAATATATGAAGTTAATATGTATTAATCTATATTACAGTGTATTACTAACTAGTATTGTTAATTGTTATCGTGCAGCTTCTTATATAGAGAGATTAAGGCAAGATAAATGATGTATAGATTCAGATTCATTGACCTAAATATCATTAGTGAGTAGTGTGGCACTGTTATTTTTCATGGTCATCATGTGACTCGATGCATGCAAAAATAGGTTGATTATTATTTGCTCCTGTATAATGCTATGTAAGTTATATTTTTACAAATAATTATTCCAACTTTACCTGAATCTGAGATGATACCTAATTTGAGTATATCATTCTTATTATTTTGCAATTGTTATTGGCAGCGTATTGTGATTGATATCAATTCCTTTATGCCATACTTATTTAATTCCTTTCAACCAATGGCGATGCCAAATCCTGATATTCAAAATTTTATAAAAAGGTATTAAATGTTATTATATTATCTTTTGTTTCTTCATAATTACTTTTATTTTTGTATTAAGTAATTTTTTTTTCAATTTAGGAGAATGTCTACATTTGATAAGAAAGCAAAGATTAATTGGGTGTCATTATCGATAAATGTAAAATTTATTCTTTTATGCTGAGTTTGTTTAGATAAATGTTTCTTAAATCTACTAAATTTATTTTTCAGGTACCTCATCAACTAGGATATACTGAATGTGGATATTATGTCCTTCATTTTATGAGAGAGATAGTTTTATATGATTTTATGACCACACCATTCAAGTTTAATATTAATTTCATAAAATCATTGTATCTTCCAAAAAAAAAAAAAGCTAAATTATGTTCTGATTTATTAACATTTACTTTTGATTTTTTTTTAGTGGGAGAGTAAAAGAAGCTTCACGATAGATGAACTTGATAAAGTCAGTAAAAGTGGTGTGAGTATGTATTTTCGTTTGCTAAACCTTGAGGTTGGAGATTGTTGGTTGGGTGTAAATATATGCATTTCATTTTTTATAATGTATTTAACTTGCTATGTTGAATGGATAGTTTAAGTTTCTAGATTGGGGTATTGGTTTAATATTATTGGTATATATTTGTTTTATATCAATTGACAGCTTATATGAATACACATACATTGAGCACGATTATTTGAAAAAAGTATATTTATATAACAACGTTATCAGTTTTAAATTTGGATGTGTGGTCAATTTATTGAAATACTACAATGTTCATAATGTAAATTTCAAAATGTAATTCGTAATATCGCATATATAAACCAAATGTTTTTCAGGTATAAACCTACAACTGACTTCCATAAATGCCTTCAATAGTCACCTCCCATTTTTTTTTTTGGATTATTCGAGGTGTTTTTGTTAGAAAACACCTTGAATAATCCCTTAGAAAAAATTGAATATTTATATGAATATATTTATATGAACATAGAAAAATATTTATATAAATATAAATACTACTATATATGTCGATTATTTATAATTTGACTTTCAATCTAGAATGATTTTAAAATTTTATAAAACCATATTAAAACTGAAATATTAATTGAAGGCATTTATAGCTAAAAATGCCTTGAATAATCTCTTTTAATTTTTTTGATGGGATTACTAAATGCATTTTTAGCAAAAACTACCTTCAATAATTCCTTACAAAATATTGAATGGGTTATTGAAGGCATTTTTAGCCAAAAATGCCTTCAATAATCCCCTCAACAAAATTTTTTGGATGGATTATTGAAGGCATTATGGACAAAACCACCTTCAATAATCCCTTTCAAATTTTTTTCAGGGGATTATTGAATGCGTTTTAGCCAAAAATACCTTCAACAATCCCTTCAATAAATTTTTATGAAGGATTATTGAAGGCGTTTTTGGCCAAAAACTCCTTCAATAATCCCTTCAATAAATTTTTATGAAGGATTATTGAATGTGTTTTTGGCCAAAAATGCCTTCAATAAATTTTTATGAGAAATTATTGAAGGTGTTTTTGGTTAAAAACGCCTTCAATAGTCCATTCCAAAATTTTTCAGGAGATTATTAAAGGTGTTTTTGGTCAAAAACGTCTTTAATAATCCTTTCTAAATTTTTTTAGAGGATTATTGAAGGTATTTTTGTCCAAAAATGCTTTTAATAATCCCCTCAACAAAATTTTTTGTATGATTATTGAAGGTATGTTTAGACAAAAATGCCTTCAATAATCTTCTTAAAAAATTTAAAATGGATTATTAAAGGTGTTTTTGACCAAAAACACCATCAATAATTACTCATAAAAATTTATTGAGAGGATTATTGAAGGTGCTTTTGACCAAAAATGCCTTCAATAATCTCCTCAACAAAATTTGAAATGGGTTATTGAAGGTATTTTTGACTGAAAACGCCTTTAATAGTCCCTCAAAAAAATTTATTGAAGGGATTGTTGAAGGCATTTTTGACGTTTTTGGCCAAAAATACTTTCAATAATCCCTTGAAAAAATTTGGAAGGGATTATTGAAGCCGTTTTTGTATATAAATGCCTTTAATAATCCATATAAAAAATTTTGTTGAGGGGATTATTAAAGGCATTTTGACCAAAAACGCCTTGAAAAATTCACGAATTATTCAAGACGTTTTTAGCCAGAAAAGCCTTCAATAACTCTATTCAATATTTTGTAAGGGATTATTTAAGGTATTTTCTGGCTAAAAACGCCTTCAGTAATCCATCAAAAAAATTAAAGAAAATTATTCAAAGCGTTTTTTGCCATAAACGCCTTTAATTAATATTTTAGTTTTAATAGGGTTTCATAAATTTTAAAATTATTCTAGATCGATGTCAAATTATAAATAATCTACATATATAGTAGTATTTATATTCATATAAATATTTTTCTATGTTCATATAAATATATTCATATAAATATTCAAATTTTTTTAAAGGATTATTCAAGGTGTTTTCTGCCAAAAACGACGCCTTGAATAATCCAAAAAAAAAAAAGTAACTATTAAGGCATTTATGAAAGTTAGTTGTAAGTTTATGCCCAAAAACCATTTGGTTTATATATGTGATATTATGAATTACATTTTGAAATTTACATTATGAATATTATAGTATTTGAATAAATTGACCACACATCTGAATTTAATATTCTCTCTTTCAATATTTTCTTTCCAAAACTTTTTGAATGGATTATTGAACGCATTTTTGGATGCCTTCAATAATCCCATTCAATTTTTTGTAAGCCAATAGTTTTCTTGTTTTAAACCTATACTGACGGTTGCATTAATAACTGTTAGTATATAACATATTTATACTGGCAAATAGTCATATACCATCAGAAAAAGTTTATTTATACAGATGGTTAAATAAAGTGTTAGTATAAATATATTATATTCTGACAGTATTTAAAATCCGTCAATAAAAGTCTCTTTTACTAACAGAATTTAACCGTCAGTAAATAATCCATACAAAAAATTTTTTGTAAACTAGTATTTTTTTTGTTTTAAGCCTATACTGACTGTTATGTGAATAACCATCAGTATATAACATATTTATACTGATGGATAGTCATATACCGTTAAAAAAATTTTCATTTATACCAACGGTTAAATAAAGTGTTGGTATAAGTATGATATATTCTGATGATATTAAAAATTCATTAGTAAAAGTCTCTTTTATTGACAAAATTTAACCGTTAGTATAACCAAGCATCAGTGTATAGAAAATATTTTGTAGTGATACCATGATTCCTAAATTTTAATTCAATTATCGTTTTAATCTCTAAAATTTTAAAAAATAACATATTCACCCCATATTTATATGATTATATTGAAACAATCCTCTCATCAGCAAAATCATTAATACAGGTGTAAGTACAAAATTTTGCATTCGGATTAACCAACAATTGGTTAATTTTTTGAATTAACAAAATTGGGTAGGAACGAGCTTACTAGTTGGTTGACGTCACTCTATCTAATTAGCAGGCTCATTTTAACCCCAACTGTGGTTGGATTTGTGTCAATTTAGTACAAGATTATGGGTTGAGATTAATTTTGGGCTTAGAACAAAGCTAATAAAAAGCCATTGATCACCACATCATATGTCAATATGTTAGGAAGAGTCTAATTTGAGTTGAAAATGAACCTAGACAAAATTTAGGCCTTTTTAGCATAAAAATAGGACCAAGGCGATCGAAAGTCACATCAACCAATGGGTTGGCAGTTGTAGATAAGACTGAACATGATAATTTTGACAAATTATCTCTTTGACAAATTATGGGATAATTATAAAAGGATTTATCATATGGAACATAAAGATTTTACCATTCCCATCTTATTCATAGCCTATGACTATAAATAGGCATCTTTAGATTTTAATTTTTAACACCTAAGCAATTCTCTTCTCCTTCTCTAAGAAACTAAATTGTAAGCATTCCCTAAAAATCCGACCTAAAATCTTGAGAAATTTCCCCATTTCTCCCATTATAAGTTTTTATTTAAAAAAAAAAAAAAACTTCTTCAATCATCCCTAGTTACGTAAATAGCCTTTAACCTTAATCTAAGCCTCCACCTTATCATGAACCTTTTTCTAATGATCTGTCGAAACCTAAAAATAAAAACATTAGATATAGCTCTAGTTACTCTGCACACTCCCTAGCCAAACCACACCAACCTTCTAGCCTACCTGCTTGCCTTCATTTCATCATTTTCTTGCATACTAACATCATACCTTGTCCCCACCACTCCAACACATCATCCATAATGTAAACATGTAACAAAACTTTGCCATGAATTGCCAATTCTACTGAAACTCACCTAAAAATTCTTAGTTCACCAAAACTCTGCTAAAGATTCTTAATTCTACCAAAACTCTATCTGAAGAGTACAAATCAGACTAAATGTTTTTCAAAAAGTCTTAATCTAGCTAAAGCTCTGCCTAAAGATCTAGAGACATTTAGTCTAGGTAAAACTCAGCTTAACTTAACGTAACTCACAAGCTTAGACCTACAACTGTCATATTGGATCTTGTATCGGGCATATTTTTTCAAGTCTAATTCCTACAAACTCTCAGGCATATTAGGTTTCTCATTAATTTTTTTAATGAGCATCTGACATATAATCCATGATTATGCATCATGTCATCTTAGGAATGTATAATGGTATATTATATAGTCAAAGTTAGAATTTATTGTTATTGTAAGGGCAAAGGATACTTTTCATGTAAATCCATGTCTAGTATGCCATGCATTATCCAGTCATCTAACATAGGTATGAAAATGGGTTGCAATGAATATGCCTTTGAGGCATTCTTTATATAAATTATCATTATATTATGCCATCTAGCCTATGTTGTATTTCATGCTTCTCTAGTTACACGTTGTTACTCTATATTACAAGCATTAACTGTATGTTTGAATAAAGTTGATTGATAATGAGATAATCTGCATTATGAATGGTTGATAAATCACTTGAGGATGCCAGCCTACATGCATCTTTCTAGATGTATACGTGAAAGTGTAGGATATACAAATTATTCATATTGTATTGCTTGTTTTCAAGAATTAATGGAGAGCCATGGCCTTTAATCCGTAAGCTAGTTAGTTTATTAATTTGAAATGGATAAATAGAGGTCGAGTTTATCCCTTGGTGCTTTGATTCTTCTAATTACTTGTTTATAATCTCCAAATTAAGTTCTTTAGTAAAGATGAGATTGTGACTTTGAAATTGGCATCGATTCTCAATATATAAATAAATCGATTGCCAACTCTTAATCAAATCTTAGATCTCAATATTTAAAACAAGCACAAAAAGGTGAAACCTACATTATGCATAATGGCTATTAAATACCATATGGTTGATAAGAGGTTGACACATGGAACTAGAAGGTTGATGACATGCCAATTACTCATATTGTGATTTAAACGTATTAATTTTAGAATTTAATAAAAAATTTTGACAAAAAAAGAATTTAATAAAAGTAGGTATGAGCAATCAATTGGTTTGGTTTGAAAAAATCAATAACCGAACTAATTAACTAAGCTTTAAAAAATAATTGAATCAACTAAAATATTTTCAATAATTGACCTAACTAAATTTAACTGATAGTTCAATGAGATAACTGAATTTTTCACAATTTTCCCTATTTTTCACAATTATTTTGCAACAATTCAACCCAATAAAACTCAAACTCAAATATCAAGTTTTAACCACTCAAACTCAATAACTAGACTTAATAATTTTAACAACATTTTACAAGAAAAAGATAAATAAAAATATTCATCTCAACATTTTAATCAAAGCTAATTCAATAAAAATAAGTTCTTATAAGTATTCATTTGACATGCATCAAGTAACAAACGAAGCCAACAATCATAAAAGTTTCCAACACATAAAAGACACAAGTTTTCAAGTCTCAACAACTGCAAGCTAACTTTAAAAAAATAAATCAAGTAAAACACAAAGGTATATGGAAAACATAAAACAAGCCAACTCAAGAACATTCTAACAACATTCTTAAAAAATGGACCTTCCCTAGAAAGGTAAAAAGATTTATTATAAAAAAAAAAAAGAAAGGTGATACAAAGTTTAAGAGGGCAAAAGAAAGAGCCTAGTGTTAAAATGTGTGGGTTTGGGAGCCTAATCGCTAAACATGGGAAAACAAAAAGGACATTTTTGAAAATCATCAAAATCAATGAGTTGCCCCCAATATTTTTTAAAGTGCGATTGGTCACCTGAAAAGTTTATCTTTTTAATAAAATAGTAAAACAAGTTTAAGTTTATTAAAAAGATATTTTTTGTCTATGAAAATAATGTTTAGGTTCGGGAGTCAATTATATATGAGGAATAATTAAAAGCTCACAGTGCCCATTAAAAATGACCTAACCAGTTTATTGCATGTTATCATTGAGTTTTTGTAAAAATGATTATAACTTTAATATTTACAAATTAATTCCTTAATATTATTTACTCATTCAAAAAATTGAATTATTTTAAACTTCTTGTTTATGAAGACAAATCATGTTTATTTTTAACTTCTTTAAAAAAAAAATAAAGCAATCATTTTGGATCAAGATGAAAAATCTTAAGTATCGAAATACTTCCTTCATTCCCTTGTATTTTGGCAAAATTTTAAAAATGTCTCTAGCTTTAAAAATTTTCAAAATGCACTACAAAACCAAGAAAATATTTCATATAAATGATAACCATTGAGAATCCCCCTATATTTAGGCTAGATCTTAAGAGTTATTTTTGCTTGAAATATTATCTTATTTTATTATTTTTAGAACGTTTTGTTAGAAGACTTTTATTTATGAAACATGGAAATGATATGCATGGACATAAAGATATATTATATATGAATGGCAATTGAAAGGTAAATGACAAACACAAAGTATGAATGCGATGACAATTCCAGATGTAAATGCATGCAACAATTTATTAAAAGTTAAATACAAATGCAAATGAATGGGTTTAGGGTTGGCTTATGGTTTGGGGATTGGTTCGGTTTGGATGGGGATTTGGTTTGATTCAGTTTGGTTTTAGGGTTGGTTCAGTTTAGATTTGGTTTAGTGGTTGAATTAGGGCTCATGATTGGTTTAGGATTAGTTTAGGGTTTTAAGTTGGTTTAGGCTTGGTTAGGATTTGGGATTGATTTAGGGTTGGTTTAGGGTTTGATTAGTGTTTGGGGTTTTGGTTTTGGGTTTGGGGTTTGTTTTCGTGCTTGGGGTTTTAAAGTTTTAGGCTTTAGGGTTTGGTTTGGGGTTTGGAGTTTTGGTTTAGGGTTTGGCATGAATAATGCATGTGAAAAAATAAATGAATATGGCGTCAATGTGAAATGCAACATTCAATGCATGAAATGGGACTAAACATGAAAGCCATAACTTAAGCAAATTCACAAACACATCATAAACTAAAAATGCATGCAAAAACCTTACTAAAAATAAACTAAACACCAGGAGTTAAGGAAAGAACCAAGGTTTGGTTATGCTATGGAGGAAGCTTAAATCAAAACTTGCATGGCCATTTAATCATCCCTTGTGTTGGCAAAATCTTAGTGACTATGTATCCACCATTTCATTTCAACACAAACACATAAAATCAAAGTTAAACTTACTAAGAAAAATCACTTATTCAACACTTTTATCCTTTAAAAATTTATCAAACACATGGAAAACATAAAGTTCTAACCAAGAACAAAATGAAGCATGTATGAAATATTAACTTTTAGCCATGATAAACAAGATTGGAAGTTTTGACCAAGAAATGGGAATTGCTAGTTCGAAAGCTTCCCATGGTCCCTTTACAAACACTCCATCATTTATTTAGCTAAGACATATATCAAACACATAGAAAACAAACTTACGAAGGCATTTTATTATCAAAGGATTTTCATCAAACATGTAAGAAACTACTAAAAAGGAAAGTATTAGAAACATGCATACTTACCAAACAACCAACATAGGTTATCAAAGTAATAAACTAACATGAAAATAACCATCAATACAACTATAATCACAACATAATACATCAAACAAAGCAAGCAAAACACAAGAAACAAATAAGGGAAGATTCAACTACGCTATGGAAAAGCATGGATTGAAACTTCAAATGAGGATTTATTGTTGTTTCTTTGATCCTTCTTACTTCAAACCATACCATTTATTTGGTTGGTTGAAATATGGAAGAAAACAACTATGGGAAGAGTTGCTTCCTCTTGAAATATAAAAAAAAAAAATTAAAAGAAAACTATATGCATGAATATAAAGCTTGCATGAAAGTAACAAGAAATTGTACCTTTCAAGCTTCAACCAAAATTTTCTTTTTTTTTTTTTCCTTTTTTTTTTGCCTCTCATGCCACCTTTCTTTTGTTGCCTTCTCTTTTTCTATTTCCAACCCTACATGATAAAAATAAAAGGCCATGCAAAAGCCTTCCGGCCCTAGATCATTTCTTCATCTAGTGGCTCCTATTATCCCTCAAGTTTATTCACCAAGCAACCACGTTTCACCTTTAGATCTAGCCTCTTAAAATATGAATGGCTCATAATGAATACAACTTAAAATTTGACTTTGAATGCAACTGTAACAATGGAAAAATGTCATTTTACCCTTATTAGAAATTTGACCCTTTTGTATGATTTTCTTAAAAACCTATGACCCCATCTTTGTTTTTGTGATTTTAACGTACCAAAAATCATAAAATAATATTTAATCCTGTTCTGGAGCTTTTCATCAAAAATCAACTTCATGAAGGTTGAATTACGAAAATACCCTTAAAAGATATTTTAAGATGCAATCAAGTTTTTAATGCACTAAAAATCATAAAATAATATTTAATCATGATTAGAGCTTTTCATGAAAAACCAACCTCAAGAAGGTCAATTATAAAATTACCCCTAAAGGATATTTTAGTAATTTGAATCTTTCTAAGATGCAATATGATTTTTAGTGCATCAATATCAGAACATTGTTAATTACAACCCTTAATACTCCTATTTAGTTGTGAGTTCCAAAGGTTAGCCCAAGCTTGACAAAGTTTGATCGATTTTGATTAAATTTAACTTTATTTGACCAAGTTTGATTAAGTTTGACTATGAGGTATTTGGGTAAATTTGGTCAAAAATTTATTTTTGAAAATTTGTCAATGTTAAAGAAATATTGGTCATGAACTGGGCCTAACTTTAAAGCTTTACAACTGGCTAGGATTTGGTCAGACAAAATTAGATGTCTACACCTAAAAACATGCCAGGACAAAAGTTATAAATTACAAATTACAAATAAATGGAAAATTTATAAATGTCATAGCGTGTAAGTGTGAAAACTTGATCATTAGATATAATAATAGAGTTGTTACCAATATTTTTGGATTAGGTGCAATTAACCACATTACTAAATCTGTCACCGTTAAATGATTCTTATGTTTGACTCAAATTCCTTAAAAAATGCTATCGTCCAAGAAACTGAGTTAGATCTGAGAGTATGGTTACATATAAGGAAGGTATTAGCTTATTATAATTCCTATCCAAAAGATATTACCAATTAATTTTATATTATCCTTTATTGCCTATAGAATACATCTTATCTTAATTTGTATATTCAAAAACATTCTTCAGTAATTTGTATATAGGAACTTTTTTTAAAAGTTTTTAATATTTTAACAACAATTTAATAATATTTTTTCATTTTAAAAGCATTCAAAAAAACTATTATTTCTCTAAAAAAGGCTTCATCTTCTTATTTATTTAAACTTTTAAAATTGATTTTATTTATATAAATTCTGTCTTTAAAAAATATTTAGAATTTATCAAGAATCTTTAAAAATGGAAAATCAAAGAATCTTTAAAATTGGAAATTTTAAAAATTTTCTCACTTAAAAATTTTCTTTAAAAAAAAAAAACCTATTTACCACCTTTTAGGAATTCCATCATAAAAATTTCAAAATTTAGTTTTATAAATGCATGAACACTACTTAAAATTTTTAATTTATTTCATAAATTCTCAAAACATAAATTTGTAATTATTTTAAAAAAATTATTATAAAAATAATTTTTCAAAAATCTTTCAATATTTTAGCAAAATTTTACTAGTCAAATTTACGATAAACTTTTGGAAAAATTAATCTTTTAATTTTTTAAAATATAAAAAATATATAAAAATAAATAGATAAATATATTAAAAAGAAAATAAAATAGAATATTACAAAAGAAAATGATAAAACAGAATAAAAATATAAGTAAAAAATTAAAGAAAAGATAAAATAAATTATCACCAGTAGGTAAGATCTTACATGCAAATCTTAAAAGACTCAATTTTTTACTACACCAAAACGACATCATATCAAATTAGCTATATATTTTTTTTCTTGAACCTTTTCTTTCACTTTTTTCCCTTTTCCTTCTCTCTCTTCATTCTCTCTCTAAATTCGCTTTATAATGCACGAAGAACACCAAAAACTCTAAAGCTACAAACACAAAAACTTATAGAGTTTGATGTCAAAAAACTTAATCGAACATGATTCTAACTAGAATCCTAGATTTTGATGACCAAGAAATTCAATCGATCACCAAAAAAGCCAAGTACAACCTATAAAACCTAAGACCCAGAAGCTGACCATTATTGATCATTGTTATCGATCAACGACACATAAAAACCAACTTTTTTTTCAATCTTCTCAATCTTTTTTTCATTGTTTCTGACTTAAAATTATCAAAAGCTTTTTTAAACTTTTCTAAATTTAAAATTTTACCCTCGGGTTTAAACTTAAAATATAATGATTTTTCCTTGTCGAAACCCTTAAAATCACCATTCAAACTCTTCCTTAATCTTTCCTAGTTTGTTAAAAAGTAGAAGGGAAAACTAAAAAACTAAGCTCTAAACCTATATTAACTCATATTTGCTTCTTATACATTTGCTTAACTATGTGTTATTATTGCTGGTTGTTGTTGGTCATTATGTTATGAGGTTCATTACTTGTTGTTTTATAGGGATTAACACCAACTCAAAATGGAGACTCAATCAAAAGAATTTCAATTAAGAAATACTTATTTATTATTAATCTTTTGGAATTTTTGTTTATAAGGGATTTTATTCCTAAAGGAATTGTGATTTCTTCATCAATCAATTTTAGTTTTTTTTTTTTCAAAATTTTTAATTTTTTAATTTTTAAAATTTTTAGTTTTGAATTTGAATTTGATTTTGATGTTTTTTCAAAAAAAAAATATTGTAAAGAAACAATAAAAAAGAAAATAAAGAAATAAAGTATAATAATATAAAATGAAAAGAAAGAACATTAGACTTTTGGTTTGGGTTTAAAGCATAATCCAAACCTAATTACCACCAAAAATTTCAAATTCAATCTTAAATGGGTTATCATAAAGCTTAATTAAAATTTTAAATGCCCTATTTTTATTAATGGATCGAAAATGCAAAATTGAATAAAAAACTTAAAAATGTTTCGAAAGATCTAAGAAAAAAATAAGATGCTTATTATATATATATATATATACTTTTCTTGATTCTACTCGAAAAATCAATGATCTAAAATAGTTGATTTAAGACTAAATAATTAATAAAAAAAATTTAAAGAGAAGAATCTCTATTAGGTTAGAACTTTTAGGGTTAGAGCTCTATAGGAGGAAATTTCTTGAGTTTCCTAGTTTTACTTAGTTCTTTAGTATTAGTTTATTTGTCTTGTTATGCATAAGCCTATCTAACCTTGAGATCTTTTCTTTGGAATGGCCTTGAGGAAGTTTAGTGGGTCTAGTTTTTTGAGTGGCAATCTTTAAATAGTAGTGCGTGAAATGTTGAAAGATTTGAAGGGGGTGTGCTGAAACTTGACACTCACAATGGATGAAAAGGATAACGTGCAGATCGAATAAAGTTATAAGACAACAAATGAGAAGGTACGTGAGTGTTGGATGATGGGTAAGTTATTAACCAAGTGACCTTTTAATAAAGATGCAATGATTGAAATATTTACAATCATTTGAAAGTCGACTAAACAAATAACTGTGAATATATTGGATGACAATCTATTTCTCAGCAAAGTTGGATTAAAGAAAAAAAATAAACTAAGGGTGCTAGATGGATCTTTGAATTGAATGATCATTTATTAGGCTAAGGCATGCTGGTGATGGAGCAATGGAATCATACTATAGAGATTTATGTGTAGGAAATATCAATAATGGATGAAAAAAGAATGAAAAATGAAAAAAGTGAAAAATAAGGAATGAAAATTGAAAAAATGAAAAAAAAGTGAAAAAATAAGGAATAAAAAATGGAAAAATGAAAAAAATGTAAAATGTGAGAAAAAGAAGACTCAAATTGAAAACCCGAAAAGGCAATTTGGGTAAAAATACCTTTGAGCTAAGAGTTGGATAAATAGTTTGAATATATGGAAGATCAAAGACATTCGAAGATTATCCAAAGTTGGGGTAAAGTTAGATGAGCTCAAAATGATTTTGAAAGACAATGGAATGAGCTTTTGAAAAAGAATTTTGGATTAATGTTAAGAAATGTTTGAATATTCATTGTTTAGATATTGTTATACCATTCATCCCAATGGCATGCTTTGAACTTGTTTCTTTGCCTACTTATTTTTGTACTGGATTTATTCTTGCATTGATTACCTTTTTCTCATTCATCTTGTACCTTTTTATCTTTAGAATAAATTAAGAAAATGTATGATTGCATTATAGTTATCAAGAATTGAAATGAAAGTTAATGAATGATAATGTTCAAAAAGATTCTTGCATTCCTTTGAAAAGAAATCCAGAATGATAAGGCAAAATGAAATGAAAAATGAAAGAAGCCTAAGAAGATGATTAGGAAAAACACAATGGATGACCAAGTGATGAATATGGTAATGGATTGGTTGACATAACCTGTGAGTTGTGATCAAATAATGAAAATAATGTGGATCAGTGGATGAAATTTGTTCTGAAGATGCTAGTACTATAAAGCCTATGAGTTGTGATCAAATGATGAAAATAATGTAGATTAGTGGATGAAATTTGTTCTAAAATTGTTAGTGCTAAGAAACTAAAAAAATAGAAGATAAGATGGTGGAGTCTTGAGAACCATATTACTACAATTAATTAAAATTTCATGACATTAATATTAGTGACATTTGCATTACATGCATTGCTTTTACATTATTGTTTGAACAATACCTGTATATAATTTGGTGAATATTTAAATCTTGGCTAGCCATTTATTTGTATCATGTAGTGAACATTTGAATTATGGTATGGCATCTGCATTATTGTAAGAGTCTAGATTATTACATTCGCATCATTAAAAAAACATTTACGTCATTATCATGACACTTTTTATATACAAAATTTTGACTTTGATGAAAGATTGAGAATTTTTATGATAAGAAATTTTAAACTTTTTGAGGAAAGCTTTTTAAGATAAGGTTGGGAATCCTTGAATAGAAAAATATTTTATAAGGAAAACATTTAAAATTCTAAAGTTGTGGAGCCTTTTAAAGCATTTTTAATGTTAAAAATGATAAGAATATTTAAGTTTTAAATGATAATCTTTAAGAAACTTTTAAATAAGAATCTTTAAGAATTTTTAAATGGGAGTTTTGAATGAGAAACTTTGAGTTTTAAATGAGAAACTTTGAGTATTAAGTGAGAATCTTTAAGTTTTAAATCAGAAACTATGAGTTTTAGATAAGAATCTTTGAGTTTTAAATGAGAACCTTTGAATTTAGATGAGAAACTCTAAAATCAATCGAATGTGAATCTTTGAACTCGAATGAGAAGCTTTAAACTTTTCAATGTGAATCCCAAATTTTTTGAATGAAAACCTTTGAATCAGATGTGAAACTCTAAAATCTATCAAATGTGAATCATTAAACTCGAATGAGAAGCTTTGAGCCTTTGGATGTGAATCTCTAGAATTATGTAAATCTTTAAATGTTGGATGTGAACCTTCTAATTTTGATGGGAATCCTTGAATTGAACTTTGGATGTGAATCTTAAAATCTTGCGAATCTAAATTCTTATGAAGTTGAAAAACCTTGTGAAATGTTATGAATCAAATTCTTGCAAATCTTTAATCTTGATTTTGAGAATCAAATTTTTGCGAATCTTTCTATCATGCGAACTGAAATTCTTATGAATTTGAAAATTCTTGCAAGCTTGAAATTTTTCTGAATCTGAAAATTCTTGCGAATCTTTGAATTAGGAACTTTTGAACTTTGAAATTATTATTTTTTGAACTCAAATTGCGAATCTTTAAGTTTCAATTGCAAATGTCGGATTATAAAATTTTGAATACTTCAAATTGTGAATCTTTGAAGTTTTAAGATTTTGTAATTTACACCCGGATGTAATGAGGTGTCTATGTTATTGTACAATTCCTGTCTCACAGAAAATATGTAAAAATAGGTAACTGTAGACATTCCATTTTGTCCAAAATTTTTTTTCATCGATTCAGCTCAATCCAAGCTCGATTATAGGGTTTTATATATTTTTATTTTAGACTTTATTTTGTATTTATCATATTTATTTATTTACTTATTTATTTTATTTATTTTGTGGTTTATCTCTAGTTTATTTTCTTTTTTTCTTTCTTCATTATCTAATTAATAAAAAAATAAAAATGAAAGTTTGAGATTAAGCTTAGTGATGATCGTTATCTACAAGATTAGGTGCTAATCTTTAGCTTTATGAAACAAATTGAAATTGATTTGAAACGCTATCAACTTTGGCTTATAAATCCTTGCAATCACAACAAAAGGGGACATGGCAAGTGATCAAAGAAAAATCACAAAAAGAATAAAAGAAACACACAGTGATTCGAGCTAAAATATACAAAAAAACCATAGCAGAAATAGGGATAAAGCCGAACTCATCTTACCTAGCAAACAATAGTCAATTCCTAATTAGAACACTATCAACCAATTCCCAATGATTCAATAATCACACGGGCTAAAAGCTACCACACCCAAAGCCATATACAAAAAATAATTATGTCCCCACTTTTCAACCACCTTTAATTTGCCTAAACAACTAGACACGAAAACATAATCGACAAACTGTAGAGTCAATAATGCACCCAATAGATCAAACTAAAACCTCTATAATAGGCACCTATTGCAGGAACCAAGAGCTGCCACCACCATCAATTTCTCGTTAGACAATGGCCCATCATTAGTCAGTCATGCCAACATAAGTTCAAGAAGAACGAATTTAAATCAAAAACCAAAAGAGATCAAAAACAAAGAAAGAGAAGAATAAAACAAAATGAAAAAGGAAAAGAGTAAAAAAGGAAACTAAAAACCCACCTCTAGTAGCAACAATGATAGGCGATGATCGGCGTGACTTCTAAGAGATCTGAATGGTGAACACGAAGAACTTGAATATTGAAATAACATATTGAAAGTTGGAGAAGATCCGACAGTGGAAGAGGCTAAAATGGAGAAAAAAATCATGATTTAAGTTTTAGATCTATGCCTTTAGGAAGTGATGTATGATAAAACAAGCCCATATTTGAGCGAAGAGAGTGAAAAGCAGCGATAGTAAAAATTTTAGCTTGATCAAACACAGGACAATAGTAGAGTATGACGACGTTGGTGTCGAGATCTGAAAACCCTTAAAGTTTTTGACCTTGGTTCCTCTGTTCCTAGAGAGATAAATGGGAAAAAAGAAAGAAGAAAGAGGGCAAAGGTGAGGTCTAAAGAAAAAAGACTGAACTCTAACTTTTATAACCAAGTAAAACGATGTCATTTTAGACATTATAGAGAAGAGCAGGATCCACGTATTTTCTAAATGGGTAACGAGACTCGAACCAGTAACCCGTCTCTTTGGCGTTATGGTTGAGCTGATTAGAGTGTTCGACTAGCCATTCTACCTAGTTCCTATGCTTAGAACTAAGTTGTGATACCAACCAAGCTGAGCTGATTTTTTTTTTTTTTTGGTATTTTCTTTCAATTTTTATTTATTTTTGTTAAATTTGTTTATTTGTTTTTTTTTTTTTTGAAGTAGCTTGCATAATTGGATTTTAGGAAAAGTTAGAAGAAATAAATGAAATAAAACATTAATAAAATAAATTTATTAATAATAAATAATAATTATCCAATGATGAAATTTTGAGAAATTTTAAATGGTAAATTTTTATAAAATTCTTAGGTGAGAAATTTTTTTCTAAATTGGTCATAAATGGTGGAATAATTTAGATAAAATTTTAATAATAATGATTAATATTTATTTTCAATTCAAAAAAATATAAAAAATATAAAAAAAATTTTAGTTGAAATATTTGACAATTATCTAAGAATAAGAATCTTAGAAATTTTAAATGGTAAATTTCCTAAAAAAATCTTTAAATGAGAAATTGCTTTAAATTTGTCTCAATTGGTGGAAGAATTTAAATGAAACTTTTAAAAAAAATAGTCATATTATTTTCTTTTCAAAGATAAATGAAAAATAAAAAAAAAAATTTCTAAATAGACCCAAATGGTGAAAAATTTAGAAATCAAAAAAGAAAATTTTTAAATTGGCTCAAATGATAGAAAATTTAGAAATAAAACTTGTAAAACAAAAAATAAATTCCAATGATGAAATTTTTAGTAATCGTAAATGCTTGATTATTTAAGAAATTTATAGGTGAGAAGATATTTCTAATTTGGTCCAAATAGTGAAATAATTAGATATATTTTCAATAAAAAATAAATAAAAATGATTAAACCTTTTTCTGATGATGGAGCCTCTTCAAGAAAACAAATGGGATTCTTGAGTAATCTTGAGATGAGAAAATATTTTTAAAAATTTTACCAAATTGATGAAGAAATCTTGGAAGTTATTTTCAATATTTAAATGTTAAAATAAAAACTATTAGAACCAAGATAATTGTTAGGATCATTTAAAATTAAATTATACCATCTTATAATGGGTCTTGTGGGGGTGCTATAACTTTTCTCACACGAAATCAAACCCTTAAGCCTAGTTCTGTTCAGAATGTCAGAACTTATTCTTTAGAGACTTTTAGTCAAGCTTAGGAGTTTATTAAAATGATCAATTCATTAGTTGATCAGTCGCACATAATTAAAAAAAATTGATGGTGACTCTTCTTGTTAAGTTTAACTATAAATTTTTGAATCTATATGTTATGACAATAACAAAAAAGTTACAAACAAGGAAGCCAAACTTATCACAATAAGGCCAGTTCTAGATGGAACTAAGTGATGGCTACATCTTTTCTCTTCATGCAACATTTTCCACACTAGTAAGCTAGGTAACATAGTAGCACACAAACGCTATTGATAGTTTCTAGGTTGGGAATTATCCTAGTATAATATGTCAATGCATTCTCAACCATGTACTCTGCTTAGTGAATGAATGAAGGCCTATTTTCAAAAAAAAAAAGAAAAAAGGACCAAACTATTGTAGAAGCTACCCTTCTTCGACAAGAGACCAAACTATTGTAGAAGCTACCCTTCTTCGACAAGAGAAACCAAGTACAAGTCCTACTTTTTTATATTACAAGATAATGATATAAGCCCAAGTTTAAAATGGGACGAATTAATTGAAATGATCAACTCACATCGTTGTGTACGCTAACCATTCATCAAATTTTAAAATAACTTAGATTTTTTTTTTGTTTTTCTAATCACTTTTAATTATTGAAACTGAAATTTTCTATTTTCCTTAATATAGATTTTTTTTTATGCGTTCCGATTATGTGGGAATGAATATAAAAACATATAACGTAAAATTTTAAATAAAAAACAAATCTTTTATTACATTTTTAGAAAAGGAAAAGGGATATTTTTGGACATTTGCATTGTAACCTAAATTAATGCTGATAGAAAAAGTAACACATAAGAACAAAATTTTTAGTAGTTTCAAAGAACCTTATAATGAAGAGGTCAAATAAAGCTTTAGAGAAGTTCTATGTTTCTGAACTGTTGAAGGTCAATTAGAATTATAGATTGCCTGGTGGAAACAAAGGTGGAAATCACATTGTTTACACCCACTAACAACAATCATTTTTAAAAGACTTTAGTGGAAGGGAAAGATATTTCTGTGCTAACAGCAGTGTCACTTATTTGTAAAATACTTTATTTTTAATTTTAGTGATCAATATTTAAATTTTATATCCTTAAATATATTAAAAAAATGTTTCTGTGAATATTACAAAAATCAAATGCAAATTATGGTATTATCACTAACAATCTTTCTCAACTAGATAGCTTTAGCATCTTTTTTTTTTTTCTGTAAAAACTTTCTGTTCATGACAGTATAGATACTGGGACTCTTTTAATTTCTCAAAAATGCATGTATTTGAACTTAAATTTGAGGTATTTCAAGCAAATATTTATAGGCTAATAATGAGTATTATGATCAAAATTTTATTGTGAATGGTAGCCATAGAATTTCAGGTTAAAACAAGGACTAACTGACAATAGAAGATTTAACTTCAAGCTTTCATGGAAATCACTAGCTATTGCTATATATACTGTGTCTGAACAGCTTTAGAATC